>NC_086101.1:5341550-5486550 GCF_963921235.1 Mobula hypostoma | reverse complement strand
ACTGACTGTTGTGTCAGACAGAGGTGTCACACTCACCGTTGTGTCAGAGACAGAGGTGTCACACTGACAGTTGTGTCAGACAGAGGAGTCACGCTGACTGTTGTGTCAGAGACAGAGGAGTCACACTGACCGTTGTGTCAGAGAGAGGAACGCACTGACCGTTGTGTCAGAGACAGAGGTGTCACACTCACCGTTGTGTCAGAGACAGAGGTGTCACACTGACTGTTGTGTCAGAGACAGAGGTGTCACACTGACCGTTGTGTAAGAGACAGAGGTGTCACACTGACCGTTGTGTCAGAGAGAGGAACGCACCGACCGTTGTGTCAGAGACAGAGGTGTCACACTCACCGCTGTGTCAGAGACAGAGGTGTCACACTGACCGCTGTGTCAGAGACAGAGGTGTCACACTGACCGTTGTGTCAGAGAGAGGAACACACTCACCGTTGTGTCAGAGACAGAGGTGTCACACTCACCGTTGTGTCAGAGAGAGGAACACACTGACTGTTGTGTCAGAGAGAGGAACACACTGACTATTGTGTCAGAGACAGAGGTGTCACACTCACCGTTGTGTCAGAGAGAGGAACACAATGACTGTTGTGTCAGAGACAGAGGTGTCACACTGACTGTTGTGTCAGACAGAGGTGTCACACTCACCGTTGTGTCAGAGACAGAGGTGTCACACTGACTGTTGTGTCAGAGGTGTCACACTGACCGTTGTGTCAGAGACAGAGGTGTCACACTGACTGTTGTGTCAGAGAGAGGAACACACTGACCGTTGTCAGAGACAGAGGTGTCACACTGACTGTTGTGTCAGACAGAGGTGTCACACTGACTGTTGTGTCAGAGACAGAGGTGTCACACTGACCGTTGTGTCAGAGAGAGAAACGCACTGACCGTTGTGTCAGAGACAGAGGTGTCACACTCACCGTTTTGTCAGAGACAGAGGTGTCACACTGACTGTTGTGTCAGAGGTTTCACACTGACCGTTGTGTAAGAGACAGAGGTGTCACACTGACCGTTGTGTCAGAGAGAGGAACACACTGACCGTTGTGTCAGAGACAGAGGTGTCACACTGACTGTTGTGTCAGAGAGAGGAACACACTGACCATTGTGTCAGAGACAGAGGTGTCACACTGACCGTTGTGTCAGAGAGAGGAACACACTGACCGTTGTGTCAGAGACAGAGGTGTCACACTCACCGCTGTGTCAGAGACAGAGGTGTCACACTGACCGTTGTGTCAGAAAGAGGAACACACTGACCGTTGTGTCAGAGACAGAGGTGTCACACTGACTGTTGTGTCAGAGAGAGGAACACACTGACTGTTGTGTCAGAGAGAGGAACACACTGACTATTGTGTCAGAGACAGAGGTGTCACACTCACCGTTGTGTCAGAGACAGAGGTGACACACGCACCGTTGTGTCAGAGACAGAGGTGTCACACTCACCGTTGTGTCAGAGAGAGGAACACAATGACTGTTGTGTCAGAGACAGAGGTGTCACACTGACTGTTGTGTCAGACAGAGGTGTCACACTCACCGTTGTGTCAGAGACAGAGGTGTCACACTGACAGTTGTGTCAGACAGAGGTGTCACACTGACTGTTGTGTCAGAGACAGAGGAGTCACACTGACCGTTGTGTCAGAGAGAGGAACGCACTGACCGTTGTGTCAGAGACAGAGGTGTCACACTCACCGTTGTGTCAGAGACAGAGGTGTCACACTGACTGTTGTGTCAGAGACAGAGGTGTCACACTGACCATTGTGTAAGAGACAGAGGTGTCACACTGACCGTTGTGTCAGAGAGAGGAACGCACCGACCGTTGTGTCAGAGACAGAGGTGTCACACTCACCGCTGTGTCAGAGACAGAGGTGTCACACTGACCGCTGTGTCAGAGACAGAGGTGTCACACTGACCGTTGTGTCAGAGAGAGGAACACACTCACCGTTGTGTCAGAGACAGAGGTGTCACACTCACCGTTGTGTCAGAGAGAGGAACACACTGACTGTTGTGTCAGAGAGAGGAACACACTGACTATTGTGTCAGAGACAGAGGTGACACACGCACCGTTGTGTCAGAGACAGAGGTGTCACACTCACCGTTGTGTCAGAGAGAGGAACACAATGACTGTTGTGTCAGAGACAGAGGTGTCACACTGACTGTTGTGTCAGACAGAGGTGTCACACTCACCGTTGTGTCAGAGACAGAGGTGTCACACTGACCGTTGTGTCAGAGAGAGGAATGCACTGACCGTTGTGTTAGAGACAGAGGTGTCACACTCACCGTTGTGTCAGAGACAGAGGTGTCACACTGACTGTTGTGTCAGAGGTGTCACACTGACCGTTGTGTAAGAGACAGAGGTGTCACACTGACCGTTGTGTCAGAGAGAGGAACACACTGACCGTTGTGTCAGAGACAGAGGTGTCACACTGACTGTTGTGTCAGAGAGAGGAACACACTGACCGTTGTGTCAGAGACAGAGGTGTCACACTGACTGTTGTGTCAGACAGAGGTGTCACACTGACTGTTGTGTCAGAGACAGAGGTGTCACACTGACCGTTGTGTCAGAGAGAGGAACGCACTGACCGTTGTGTCAGAGACAGAGGTGTCACACTCACCGTTTTGTCAGAGACAGAGGTGTCACACTGTTGTGTCAGAGGTTTCACACTGACCGTTGTGTAAGAGACAGAGGTGTCACACTGACCGTTGTGTCAGAGAGAGGAACACACTGACCGTTGTGTCAGAGACAGAGGTGTCACACTGACTGTTGTGTCAGAGAGAGGAACACACTGACCATTGTGTCAGAGACAGAGGTGTCACACTGACCGTTGTGTCAGAGAAGGAACACACTGACCGTTGTGTCAGAGACAGAGGTGTCACACTCACCGCTGTGTCAGAGACAGAGGTGTCACACTGACCGTTGTGTCAGAGAGAGGAACACACTGACTGTTGTGTCAGAGACAGAGGTGTCACACTCACTGTTGTGTCACAGAGAGGAACACACTGAGTGTTGTGTCAGAGACAGAGGTGTCACACTCACTGTTGTGTCAGAGAGAGGAACACACTGAGTGTTGTGTCAGAGACAGAGGTGTCACACTGAACATTGGGTCACACAGAGAGTCAGGAATGATCTTGTTTTGCAATAGCAGTACGTGTGAAATACATTACAATATTTATATGTTACGGTGAGAATTATGTAAAAATATAAATTTGGTCAGAAGGACACAAATGAGGATGTATTTTTCCTGGGCTCATTGTCCATTCAGAAGTCTGAAGGTGGAGGGGCAGAAGCTGTTGCTGAAACGGTGAGTGTTGGGACCTCCATCCTGGTGGTTGCAATGAGAAAAGGATTTCTGCTGGTTGAGGGGGGTTCCTTATTAACAGATGTTACTTTCTTGAGGTATCAGCTTTTTGAATCCCGTGAGTGTGGTGAAAGGGTGTAGAACTTTGAACACGTCCTGCGCAACTGCCCACTCTCACCTGATTTAGCTGACCAGTGATTTAGTTGAGCTGCTGAACATCAACCAGACAACACCAGAGTGGCTGGCTGTCTGGTGTGACAAGCCATGATGATGACCTTTTGAAGACATCCTCGATGGTGGGGAGGCTCGTGGCCACGATGGAGCTGGCTGAGATTACGATGCTGTGCGGCTTAATTCAATCCTCTGCAGTGGAGCCACCATGGAGTTGAAGTTCAAGTTCAGTCTATTATCATTCCATCGTACACATGGTTCCTGCCAAACGAAACAACATTGCTGAGGGCCAAGGTGCATAATACAGTACATAGAACTCACACACGCAGCACAAAAAAATTACCATAATCAAATTAACAAACAATAAGGTGCAATAAGGTGGCCAAGTGGTTAAGGCATTGGACTAGCGACCTGAAGGTCGTGAGTTCGAGCCCCAGACGAGGCAGCGTGTTGTGTCCTTGAGCAAGGCACTTAATCACACATTGCTCTGCGACGACACCGGTGCCAAGCTGTATCAGCCCTTGCCCTTCCCTTGGACAACATCGGTGTTGTGGAGAGAGGAGACTTGCAGCATGGGCAACTGCCGGTCTTCCACACAACCAGGCCTGCGGCCTGGGGAGTGAAGACTCTCCAGGCACAGATCCATGGTCTTGCAAGACTAACGGATGCCTTAAGGTGCATTTAGGACTCAAGTTAAAAATTAAACAGTATAACACTAGTTTTGCTTTATACATGATGAGACCTGGGTGGTGGCAGGGAGTTCAGTAGTCTCACGGCCTGGAGGAAGAAGTTGTTTCCCATCCTAACAGTCCTTTTCCGAATGCTACGGTGCTTCCTGCCTGATGGTACGGAGTAAAGGAAGTTGTTGGACAGGTCGGAGGGGTCACTGACAGTGCTAAGGGCCCTGTGTACACAGTGCTCCTGATGAAATTTTTGGTGGATCATGGAGAGGCTCCAATGATCCTTTCAGCAGTCCTCACAATCCTTTGTATGGACTCGCGGTCGTATGCCTTCAAATTCCTGTCGCAGAGGGTGATGCTGATGGGACCAGCGTCCATATCCCATTGCTGGTGGATGCCGGTGAGCTTCCGGCTTGAAACGCTGCCTTCTGGGGTAATTGAGGTGGGTTTGGGTGTTGTGGTTGAGGATGCTTTGGTAAATTCTGTGGGTGGTGTTGTCCTTTGCTCCCTCCCTCACCCTGCTGGCTGACGGGAATTGTTCCAGGAAGTGTTCAGGTGACTCAGTATCTCTCTCTCTCTCTTTCTCCCTCCAGGTGTTTTTGCTCAGTCCCAAGGTCCCGGCTTCACCCTCTCCCTAAGTTTTTCTCCCCGTCCAGGAGTTTGTTTGAGAAACGTGGCAGCCGTCCGTGAGGGGAAACCAGAAAACTCCAGGAGCCCTCGTTCTCCTTTCCCCATCCTACAATTATCTTTCCCTTTCATTTTCACAGGGAGCGTCCTGGGAGCTTGGATTAAGTTTAACCTGTCACTTCTCCCCACCCCTCATCTCTCCTCTGCAGCTACGATCTCTGCTCAGTGAAGAGCAGCGTGATTCTAAATTGGCAGCACCTTGGCAGAAACATGAAGTCCCAGAATGTTCTGAATCAATGCCTTCAGTGTCAATCCTCGGAAGAAAATCAGTGGGAAGGCTTACATACAACATAGCACATAGAGCAGGAAAAGACCCCACCCACCGACAGCGCCAAACCAACCAAACTAGTCATCAAGTGTCCAACCGAATGAATCCCTTCAGCCTACACTATTTCCTCACATTCGTCTGCCTATGTAAACGTCTCTTAAATGCCCCAAGTGTACCGGCCTCTACCATCAACCCAGGCAGTGTTTTCCAGACACTCACCACTCTCTGTGTAAAGAAAACACTTGCCCCTAACACCTCCTTTCAACTTGCCCCAGCCCTCATCTTCAATGTATGCCCTCTGGTATTTCATCACTGAGAAACAGATACTGCCCACGCTCTATGACAGGGTTGCAGTCGTCGGGGCAAGCGGGTATTTCATCACTGAGGAGCAGATACTGTCCATACAGCAGTCGGGGCAAACTGCAGCAGAAGCGAGTGATGTACTACCCACTCAACGCACTGCGTCAGGCTGACTGGGTGTGTTCACAGCTTGGTGTTATAGAAAACAAAGAGCAGTACGGCCCTTCGGCCCACAATGTTGTGCTGGCCTTTGAACCTACTCGAAGATCAATCTTACCCGTCCCACCCACCTAGCCCACCATTTTTCCTTCATCATGTCCCTATCTAAAATATCCCTAATGTATCTGCCTCTCCCACCACCCCTGGCAGGATGTTCCACACACCCACCCAGTCTCTGGGTAAAAATAAAAGCCTCCCTCTGCCATCCCCCTCGTACTTTCCTCCAGTTACCTTAAAATTATGCCCTGTCTTAGCTATTTCCACCCTGGAAAACAATCTCTGGCCGTCCACTCTATCTATGCCTCTTATCACTTATATCAACTCACCTCTCACCGTCCTTCACTCCAGAGCAAAAATCACGAGCTCGCTTGACCTATCCCCATAAGTCACACTCTCTAGTCCAGACAGCATCCTGGCAAATCTCCTCCGCAGTTCTCTGGGTCTGGGCTGCTTTGTCAAAGTTCTTTGATCGAAGTTCCCGTGGGCTTCGGGTTCAGATCCATTTGTCTGTCAAGCGTACGTCCAAACAGACGGGGAGATGCTCTGTTTGCGTTACCATCCTAACACAACCCGAGGATGTGCTGGGGGCAGCCCGCGAGGATTGCCACGCACTCCGCTGCCAACACAGAATGTCCACAACATTCAACAGAACAACAGAGAACACAACTGGTAACAAAACAACAGAAAAACAAGCCCCTTTCCTCCCTCCCACACACATCCTGAACTAAACGAATTCCTCTCTATGGGTTCCATATGGTGCAACTGTTTCATCTGCTTTGCATGTTGAGGCTCTTGAAGTGTTGCTGATGCTGCTAAGAAGAGCAGAGAGGTTTCAACACACCTGTGAGTGGGGTTAGCTGGATATAACATTGAAATCAGAGGATTGCACCAGCCAGTTGAGCCGTTCGCTGTCTCGTCACTGCCGTGAGATCACGGATATTAAATGCCAGCTCTGTTTCAACAGAAAGTCTCGCCCATCGGGAACTGGCTGGCAGCCACTCCAGCCGCACGCTGGCTGCCAATGGGAGCCAGTCTATCCAGGACATCTCAAAGGCCATCTCCAGGAGGATAGCGGTAGCTGGACTCCCGGCTGACAGGGGCACGGTGGGGCACCCCGCCGTCCGGCACCACACGGCGTTTGGCCGAAAACCCTTCCGCTCCCCCAGGGTGCGGCTCACCGTCTGGCCTCCCAAACCACTGCCAACGGACGACCAGAAAGAGCCGGAAGGCCGTAGAAGCCCCAATGCCAAGGCGCAGCAGCAGTCCCTAATGGGAACGGGGAAACTGGGGAGTCCCGGAAGAAGGGTCATTGTGTCCCCAGGGTCCAACACCAT
This sequence comes from Mobula hypostoma, assembly GCF_963921235.1. Lineage (NCBI taxonomy): Eukaryota > Metazoa > Chordata > Chondrichthyes > Myliobatiformes > Myliobatidae > Mobula > Mobula hypostoma. The sequence goes on along the minus strand of NC_086101.1, from coordinate 5,479,592 downwards.
GTCTTCGGGACGTAATGGAAACCATGGATCCCCGGGGACCAAAACCACTCCTTGGGGAAAGGATCAACGTGGTGGATCACCTGGCAGAGTTCCGTTGCCTGGAGGAACGATTCATCGCGCCAGGTCCCCAGAAACCATTCCCACGTCGAAAGGGAAGTATGGGCTTGGCGGACTCCCAGGGCCCCACCCCAGGTCCAGAGTTAGAGCCCCGGGGATTGTTCCCACGACGAGAGGGAAGCCTGGATCCCCAGGGTCAGTCCCCAGGCCGAGGGGGCAAAAAGAACCTGACCTTCATCCATCTTTGAACAGAGTTCCGGGGACACCTCTCGATGGCCGGCAAGTCAGTAAAGGAGCTGGGAACCCTTCTCAGTCAGGGAGATTGGAAACAACTCCACATGGGATTCCTGGAGGTACTTACAGAAACATCGAGTTCCTACGGTGCAGAAAGAGCCCAGTTAACCCATTGTGTTCTGTGCTGACTCCAAGCTCACTAAAGCTCTCGGGTCCGCTCATCAGGCCTTTCCTCACAGCCCTGCGGAATATTTCCAGGTGGCCATCCAATTCCATTTGGACAGCCCTGGCGGGATCTGCTTCCACTTCCCTGGTGCCCCATGTCTAAGAAAGGGTGTGCTGCCGCTAGAGAGATTCATCAGCATGTTCCCAGGAATGAAAGAGTTCACACATAAGGAGCATTGGGTGACTCTGGACTTTAGGAAAATGAGGGGGGAGTCTCATTGAAACCTATCAACTATTAAAAGCCCCAGATAGAGTGAAGAGGATATTTTCTATGGTGGGAGAGTTTAGGACCAGAGGTCAGACCCTCAGAAAAGGTTTTCCTTTTAGAACAAAGATAAGGAGGAATTTCTTTAGCCAGAGAGTGGTGAATCTGTGTAGATCATTGCCATAGACGGCTTTTTCCACTGAGATCGGGTGAGACTAGAACTAGTGGTCATAGGTTAAGGGTGAAAGGTGGAAATATTTAAGGAGAGCTTGAGGGGAGTCTTCTTCCCTCAGAGGGTGGTGAGAGTGTGGAATGAGCTGGCAGCGAAGGCTCAGGGTACGGATTCGATTGCAACATTTAAGAGAAGTTAGGATAGGTACGTGGATGGGAGGGGGCATGAAGGGCTATGGTCCAGGTGTAAAATAACAGATCAGCAAGGGCCAGACAGCTTGCTTCTGTACTGTAGAGCCCTATGGGTTTTAAACTTGTCCCCCAACACCTAACATGTTATATCCAGGAGAATGGGGTTGAGAGGGATAATAAATCAGCAATGATGCAATGGTGGAGCAGACTCGATGGGCCAAATGGCCTAATTCTTTTCCTATATCCTAAGGTCTTACGTCCTGTGACTTATATTGAATTTGCATTGTTCTTGCAAGGGAACCCTGTATCAACTCAGTGATTTGCCATGGGCAATACCCTGCATGGCAGGGCAGTGAAAGCAGCAACGAACAGCGTAAATTTGGCGGGAGCTTTTAAGTGGAGTATTTGACAAATTCTGGTCAATAAAGAGCTGTGAGGAAAGAGAGGAACTGATTATTCCAAAGGAGATAACATGGCTCCAATGGGCTGAATGGCCTCTTTCTGAATTGTTAACGTTTACATGGTGGAAATTCCACACCAGCAGTAGCCATCCATCCCTGAAACAAAACATTTAATGCTGCGTCCAATAAGAAATCAAAGTGAAACCACTGTAAGTTTTGTCCCTTGGGGTGTAGAGCCCAGGGAGAATGTGAATTCTCCAGTTGTCCATTGTTGTTTATCTGGGTTCTGATTCTTCCAACTTCCCAGTGCACTGGAGCATTTCCGCTCTCTCGACCTTGGAGTTGCAGGTTTGGTGGTACAAGTAGTCATCACCACTGGTTGCATTGGATGTCCCTGACTCCAGTGCCTTGCCATGCCCTTCGCCTCCCACGAAGCATGGCCGAACCGCCTTCCTGGCCGTTGGATCTCATCTGCGCTGCCCGCCAGAGCCGCCCTCACACGCTCGGGCAGGCACGTCCCTATCTCACCGGGGCGCAAGGCAGTTAGCCACCCTCACCCGTTTTGCCTACCTGTCGAAGAGGTGTATGGGGGTGTGGCCACTGTCACATGCAAACAGCTGCTTGGTTCCACGGGTGGCCGGTGGGAACTGAAGGGGAGTGAGCTGCCCCAAAATAGATACGACAAACCCCTTGTCCAGAGGTGCTGCCCCTCCCTGGATACCCAGTGCACCCCACCATGAAAGTAGTTAGTTGCTGTAAAGGAAGTCCATGGATAATGGAGCATTATCATGGGCAGTTTTAGGGATTATTTGATGTAGTCTTTCCATCCGTCGTTGGTTTCACCATCATCTTGAAGAGATATTACATGCAATATTTGATAAAATGGTTCCAAGCAGATGTTGACTTTGTTCCCTTTTGCCCCGCATTCATGCTCTGTTTTCTTTTCAACAGAAGAACAAAATGTAGAATTCGAAACTTCATCTCAAATCTCCTCTCAAACCCAGCGTCCTCCTCTGGTCATTAGCCCCAGGCATCTGACTTACCCAAGCTCCCCAGAGCAGACGGGCCTCATGGTGTGGAACGCCACTTCCAGCTGCGCTCAGCTCTCCTGGGAGGTGGCAGGCAGCCCGTTCGACCGGCTGGTCTTGGCCTACCGGGACTCGCTCACTCAGGTGGTTCAGGCCAAGCTGGTGCTCAGGGGAAGTCAGCAGACAGCCACCATAACAGGGCTAATCGTGGGGAAAAGCTATGACCTGTACCTTTATGGCAGCTCCTTGGACCGTCCATTACAACCTGTTAACGTTACCAGAATCTCAGGTACCCCCCCACTCTCTCTCTCTAACTGATTTCTCTTCTTCCCCAGGTAAAAGCCATTGCTGACCACCGAGGACTCTGTAACTTAAAAACAGTTTCTTTTTTTGTAAAGGGAACCTTTGGCAGAGGTTGTCCTGGATTGGAAAAAGTTCCTCGATCTGTCTCCTTTTTTTTTCCAACAGATACCTCTTGACGCAAAACAGTGATGTGCTCCTTGTTAGCACAAGAGATTCTGCAGATGCTGGAAATCCAGACTCAACACATGCAAAATACTGGAGGAACTCAGCAGGTCGGGGAAGAAACAGTCAACGTTTTGGGCTGAGACCCTTCTTCAGATCAGTCAATGTTTCGGACCGAGAACTTTCGTCGGGACTGTTCACATTCCAGGCCAAGACCCTTCGTCAGTCCAGATGAAAGACCTCGGCTCAAAATGTTGACTGTTTTGTTCTTCTGCATAGATGCTGCCTGAATTGCTGAGGGCATTAATCTAGAAAACACTCAAAGTAACGATACAGACTCCAGGCCTCCCAGGGAAATGTTCACATAGGTAGTCAAACACTTGGTTAGATGGAGATAGTGGACATTTTTGAAAAGGTTCTGTGAGGAAATTCCCTAGCCCTGAGCCTGGATACAAGTAGTGGTGATGGGAATTACAGAGGATTGAGAGACTGGAATGGAAGGATTGCAGACATCGTACCTGGAACGTACAGCACAGTACAGGTCCTTTGGCCTATGATGTTGTGAAGACACTTTAGACCATAAGGCATCGGAGCAGAACCCCATTGAGTCTGCTCTGCCACACCATGGCTGATTTATTATCCCTCTCAACCCCTGTTCTCCCCATAACCTATGATGCCCTGACTAATCAAGAGTCTATCAACCTCTGTTTTAAATATACTCAATGACTGGCCCGCCATAGCTGTCTGTGGCAATGATTTCTACAGGTTCACCTCACCCTGCCTAAAGAAATTCCTCCTCATCTCCATTCTAAATCAACAGCCTATATTCGGAGGCTATACCCTCTAGTCCTAGACCACCCCCCTTCACTATGGGAAACAATCTCTCCAGATCCACTCTATCTAGGCCTTTCAATATTTGTCGGGTTTCAACAAGATCCCGCCACATTCTTTGAAACTCCTGTGAGTACAGGCCCAGAGTCATCAAACACTCCTCGTATGTTAACCCTTCCGTTCCTGGGATCATTCTCGTAAACCTCCTCTGGACCTTCTCCAACGCCAGCACGTCTTTTCTTAGATAAGGGACCCAAAACTGCTCACAATACTCAAATGTGCAGTCTGTCCAATGTTTTATAAAACCTCAGCATCACATCCTTGCTCTTATATTCTAGTCCTCTCAAAATGAATGCTAACATTGCATTTGGCTTCCTTTCCGCTGACTCAACCTGGAAGTTAGTCCTTTCGGATCCTGCACAAGGATTCCCAAGTCCCTTTGAATCTCTGAGTTTTGAACCTTCTCCCTGTTTCTACCAAAGTGTATGAACATGTACACTGCATTCTATCTGCCTCATCTTTGCACATTCCCCCAATCTATTTAAGTCCTTCTGCAGACAGCCTGCTTTCTAAACACTACCTGTCCCTGGACCTATCTGCGTATTGTCTGCAAACTTTGCCACAAAGTCATCAACTCTATCATCCAAATCATTGACATATAAAAGTGGTCCTGATACCAATGCCTGTGGAATACAACTAGTAATCAGCAGCCAAGGAGGAAAGGTCCTCCTTATTCCCACTCTTTGCCTCCTGCCGGTCAGCCAATCTTCTCTCCATGTTAGAATATTTTCTGTAATACCATGGGCTTTTATCGTAGCCTCTTGAGATGAAGTAAACACCATCGTCTGATTCTTCTTTGCCTATCTTGTCTGTTATTTTTCAAAGAGTTACAGCAGATTTATCGGGCAGGAATCCCCTCAAGGAAACCATGCTGACTTCGGCCTATGTGTCCAAATTCTCATCATTAACTCCGGACTCCCAACATCTTTCCAGCCACTGAAGTCAAGCTAACTGGCATATCATTTCCTTTCTTCTGCCTCCAAATTACAGTTAAAAAAAATTTTAATGTAGTGCAAAAAGAGAGCAAAGTGGTGAAGTCTATAATTAAATATACACACAATACGGTCTGCAGACAGATTTATAGTTCACACACTTAACGTACAATGGATTACCACTCATCACACCCTTAGGATGCATGAGGACAGACCGTACATGAAAGTGATGAACATGGCAATCTCATACACGGAGCTCGGGCATGGCTTGTAAGAGACAATCATATACAGCCTTGTTCTTGTTAAACCCTAGTGATTATGTTCTTAATGCAGATTCATTATGTTATTTTTTAAATAAGTGCTGGAGTTAATAATTCACTGGCTGACAATGCCTGGATTGTTAGTAGAGTCCAGGTTATTGCAGTTTAGTTTAATTCTTAATGTGTTAGTTAATGCCTGGGTTAACAATGTGCTAATCAATAGACAATAGGTGCAGGAGTAGGCCATTCGGCCCTTCGAGCCAGCACCGCCATTCACTGTGATCATGGCTGATCATTCACAATCAGTATCCAGTTCCTGCCTTATCTCCATAACCTTTGATTCCACTATCTTTAAGAGCTCTCTCCGTCTCTTTCTTGAAAGCATCCAGAGACTTGGCCTCCACAGCCTTCTGGGGCAGAGCATTCCACATATCCACCACTCTCTGGGTGAAAAAGTTTTTCCTCAACTCCATTCTAAATGGCCTACTCCTTATTCTTAAACTGTGGCCTCTGGTTCTGGACTCACCCATCAGCGGGAACATGCTTCCTGCCTCCAGCGTGTCCAATCCCTTAATAATCTTACATGTTTCAATAAGATCCCCTCTCAGCCTTCTAAATTCCAGGGTATACAAGCCCAGTCGCTCCAATCTTTCGACATATGACAGTCCCGCCATCCCGGGAATTAACCTTGTGAACCTACGCTGCACTCCCTCAATAGCAAGATGGTCCTTCCTCAAATTTGGAGACCAAACGTAATCAATTGATAATACATTGGTTATAAATGGGTGTTCAGGTTAATGATGCACTGGTTAAAAATGCACGGGTTTATTATAAACACACTAATTATGAAGGTTTTCACTAATTTTCCACCCTCTCCCTTCGCTTTTCTTCAATTCCCCACTCTGGCTCCCCTCTCACCTCCTCTTTTCTCCTAACCTCCCTATCACCTCCCCAAGGTTCCCCTCCTCCGTCCCTTTCTCCCATGGTCCACTCTCCTGTCCTATCAGATTGCTCCTTCGTCGGCCCTTTGCCTTATCCACCAATCACTTCCCAGCCTCTTACTTCATCCCTTCTCTCCTCCCCCATCACCTTCAAACTTGTGCACCTCCCCCCTTCTTATTCCAGCTTCTTTTCCATTCTCAACCTGAAACATTGACTGTTTATTGCTCTCCATAGCTGCTGCCTGACCTGCTGAGTTCCTCCAGCATTTTAACCATACAACAGTTACAGCACGGAAACAGGCCATCTTGGCCCTTCTAGTCCGTGCCGAACTCTTACTCTCACCTAGTCCCACCGACCTGCTCTCAGCCCATAACCCTCCATTCCTTTCCTGTCCATATAGCTGTCCAATCTAAGTTTAAATGACAATATTGAACCTGCCTCAACCACTTCTGCTGGAAGCTCGTTCCACACAGCTACCACTCTCTGAGTAAAGAAGTTCCCCCTCATGTTACCCCTAAACTTTTGCCCTTAACTCTCAACTCATGTCCTCTTGTTTGAATCTCCCCCACTCTCAATGGAAACAGCCTATCCACGTCACCTCTATCTATCCCCCTCATAATTCTAAACACCTCTATCAAGTCCCCCATTTTGTGTGTGTGTTACTCTGGATTTTCATCATCTGCAGAATCTCTTGTATTTTGAATGAAGAATGTACCTGTTAAACATGTTGAAGCTAATGATACCCAGGTGAATGCAGTGGTAGATAACACACATATTGTGATATATTCTTGACGCCCTCTGTTGGCAGGGTTTGATCGTGGGTATTGTGTGCTGGCTGTGTGATACGCGAGGCAGAGCAGTACGATAAGGAGTGCAAGTTATTGCCCTTGTTGTAGGTTACCTCCCTCCCCCCCCCCCACCACCCACCGGTGTGACCAATGCAGTTCGGCACCAGCGGCGTTGCAGGAGTTGCCAGTCAGCGTTGAGCTCAATGTAGGACCACCCTAGGGACTCCAGCTCTGGATTTTTTCCTTGGGGTTTACTCCCGAAGCCTTCCCCATGAGCGGATATAGCTTCAAGGCAGCAGAGGTTTGAGATCAGAGTTTTCCTTCTCCTGGATGAGCTGCCATCCACAGCTGACAAGCCCCATCGGCCCAAAGCGTCAATAACCTGCCTTTGCCCCTTCTGTCAGTCGAAACAGTTCCGCCGGGCTTAGTAGCTAAGCTACATGTGAAGGCCAGCGGCTGGACTTGGTTGTCAGAGGCTCTTTGAGATGCACCCCATTGGGAGCATCTAATAGGTAGTGGGAGCTTGACCCACTACCTCCCCCGACTATGACAACTATTTATCAGTTCACCAGTTAATTCTGCTGAGAATAGTTCATACTCGAGTCAGGTGGAGTATACTGGATAGGCTGATGGCCTCATTCTGCTCCTCTGTCAAACATGTTGGTAGATAACACTCAGATGTTATGAATGGACTGGCTCAAGTTCAAGTTTTTGCCATGTGTTTGTCCGCACAACCAAACGAAATAACGTTTCTCCAGACCATGTTGCACCCACAAAACATGCACTACGCACAGCACATTAAACAAAATATTACCTTAAATCAGTTAATAAAATATAATTCAAGATGCACCTAGTGCAAAGCACAGGTAAACGGTAAAGAGCTTGCTGTACTAGTGACAAGACCGCGATGCGCCACCCTGCCACGGGCCTCACAGCCCGAGGGAAGAAGCTGCTGCCCAATCTGGTCCTGATACTCCTGCACCTCCTTCCTGGTGCTAGTGAGATGAAACACTAACTAATATTCTCAGATCTATTACTGATGTGTTTCCTTAAAGTTATCATAGCTGGGTGTTTCCTACGACCTATTAAATGCTCCCAATGGTGTCAAGTCTCCAACAGCCTCTGACAAACACGTCCATCTCTTGCCCTTCACATGGGGCTTAGCTACTAACCCTGGTAGAACTGTTTCTACTGACAGGAGAAGGGCAAAACTGGGTTACTGATGCCTTAAAATGAGTCTTTTCGTGCAGTTGGGGCTCGTCATCCGTGATTGGCAGTTCATCTAGGGGAAGAAAAATTCTAATCTCAAACCTCCGCTGCCTTGTGCCTATGGGGAAAATTCGAAGCTGGAACCCCTAAGGCAATCCTACGTTTAGAAACATAGAAACATAGAAAATAGGTGCAGGAGTAGGCCATTCGGCCCTTCGAGCCTGCACCGCCATTTATTATGATCATGGCTGATCATCCAACTCAGAACCCAGCCTTCCCTCCATACCCCGTGACCCCTGTAGCCACAAGGGCCATATCTAACTTCCTTTTAAACATAGCTAATGAACTGGCCTCAACAGTTTGCTGTGGCAGAGAATTCCACAGATTCACCACTCTCTGTGTGAAGAAGTTTTTCCTAACCTCGGTCCTAAAAGGCTTCCCCTCTATCCTCAAACTGTGACCCCTCGTTCTAGACCTCCCCAACATCGGGAACAATCTTCCCGCATCTAGCCTGTCCAATCCCTTTAGGATCTTATACGTTTCAATCAGATCCCCCCTCAATCTTCTAAATTCCAACGAGTACAAGCCCAGTTCATCCAGTCTTTCTTCATATGAAAGTCCTGCCATCCCAGGAATCAATCTGGTGAACCTTCTTTGTACTCCCTCTATGGCAAGGATGTCTTTCCTCAGATTAGGGGACCAAAACTGCACACAATACTCCAGGTGTGGTCTCACCAAGGCCTTGTACAACTGCAGTAGTACCTCCCTGCTCCTGTACTCGAATCCTCTCGCTATAAATGCCAGCATACCGTTCGCCTTTTTCACCGCCTGCTGTACCTGCATGCCCACTTTCAATGACTGGTGTATAATGACACCCAGGTCTCGTTGCACCTCCCCTTTTCCTAATCGGCCACCATTCAGATAATAATCTGTTTTCCTATTTTTGCCACCAAAGTGGATAACTTCACATTTATCCACATTAAATTGCATCTGCCATGAGTTTGCCCACTCACCCAACCTATCCAAGTCACCCTGCATCCTCTTAGCATCCTCCTCACTGCTAACACTGCCACCCAGCTTCGTGTCATCCGCAAACTTGGAGATGCTGCATTTAATTCCCTCATCCAAGTCATTAATATATATTGTAAACAACTGGGGTCCCAGCACTGAGCCTTGCGGTACCCCACTAGTCACCGCCTGCCATTCTGAAAAGGTCCCGTTTATTCCCACTCTTTGCTTCCTGTCTGCTAACCAATTCTCCACCCACACCAATACCTTACCCCCAATACCATGTGCTTTAAGTTTGCACACTAATCTCCTGTGTGGGACCTTGTCAAAAGCCTTTTGAAAATCCAAATATACCACATCCACTGGTTCTCCCCTATCCACTCTACTAGTTACATCCTCAAAAAATTCTATGAGATTCGTCAGACATGATTTTCCTTTCACAAATCCATGCTGACTTTGTCCGATCATTTCACCGCTTTCCAAATGTGCTGTTATCACATCCTTGATAACTGACTCCAGCAGTTTCCCCACCACCGACGTTAGGCTAACCGGCCTATAATTCCCCGGTTTCTCTCTCCCTCCTTTTTGAAAAAGTGGGGTTACATTAGCCACCCTCCAATCCTCAGGAACTAGTCCAGGATCTAACGAGTTTTGAAAAATTATCACTAATGCATCCACTATTTCTTGGGCCACTTCCTTAAGCACTCTGGGATGCAGACCATCTGGCCCTGGGGATTTATCTGCCTTCAATCCCTTCAATTTACCTAACACCACTTCCCTACTAACATGTATTTCGCTCAGTTCCTCCATCTCACTGGACCCTCTGTCCCTTACTATTTCTGGAAGATTATTTATGTCCTCCTTTAGTTCGACACTGACTGCCAACTTCTACAGCATCACTGATCCAAACTCTGCCATTCCTTTGGATTCATCAGCTGCATGCAGAGGGGGAGACTGCTGCATGGGCAACAGCTTTCTCTCCATATCGTACTTCCCTGGCTTGTCCAACCAACAGGGTGCCTGTTTCACATCAGTATTGCCAAGCTTTATGGAAAATAACTCCATCCATCCGCGTGCATCGATTCTGCACTCTCTCTGACTGCTATCAAATCCCGTGAGATAATAATAATAATAATACTTTTCATCCATGATCTACTTCAAAGTATTTTTACAATGGGATAAAGTGCAAACATGAAAATAAAAGGCAAGAAGATGTTAGCTAAAAGGAAGGTTAAATAAACAGGTTTAAAGCAGCAACTAAGTTTCTAAATTCCACAGTTTAGGAGCTGGTTCAAAAAAAGTGACCTGCCACTTTTCTATTGATGAGAATTTTTTTTAATTTATGAGATTGGCAGAAGAAGACTTGAGAGCTCGAGCAGGATTATGAAACGAAAACGATTCTCTGATCCCACAGGGTGGTCTCTGACGGGTTTAGCCGCCTTCTCATGAACTACTCTTTGTTATTTAGTAGGTGGATATTAACAGAAGGTCTATCCTTTGTCTCTACTTTGTATCCTCCCTCAGTACGGGGCTTGGACTCTGGGCCAGTGACCGCCAACAAGGAGACAGAGGACCTTCAGACCATGCCGGCAGGTGTTCGGGAGGAGGGCATTGAGGAGCAGGAGCAGGAGGAGGAGGAGGACGAGGACGTGGATGAGGAGGAGATAGCCCAGGAGGAGCTGGAAGGGGAGGTGACCACTCCCTCCACAGCAGGAATACCGGAGAGTACGTTGCGCCCCAATGCCTCCTCTGAAAACCAGACCCCCTGGTGGACCCCAATGCCCTTTAAGGATTCGCTCGTCACCTCTCAGAGCCTCAGCACATCCGGCTTGTTTGAAGCTCATCGGCCTCCAGCAACACCTAACCCTGGTGTAGACTATAATGCGATGTTGCAGACTGCAACTGATGACACCCTCTTAGTTCCACCTGCAGGTAAACCAATACAAGTAGGACTCACCGAGTAAATTCCCTCCCGCTTCTCCAAACCTTCTGCAGGAAGCTAATCAGTGGGCACTGACCGTGGATGGACCGCCATCAGTGCCCTCCTCTCTACATTCTTCACAGGTTTTTGAGGATTTTCCTGTCATATGAATCTTTTATTTTCAGGCCAATCGCTTCAGGACTTTTTGCAAAGTTGTAGAGTTTTGAATAATTTGTCTTCCCTCCCCTAATTCAGCCTCTGGAGGGATATTCAGCATCCGGTTTGATCGGAGACGTGGCTGTCACCTCGCTGAAGGAGAATGGCCAACATCCTGGTACACCTCTCTCTGTCATCCCCTGCCACCGTGCGGCTCGCAGAGAGTAGTTAACAGGCAGGCTGAAAATCGGGGAGGGGGTACCACAGGCTGGACAGAGAGGATGGAGTGTGGATGAGGGTACAAGTTGCTGGCTTGTCATACTCGTCCACACCCAGCGAGCGAATCACTTCTGCCCACATTTGGCTCATCGTCCTCCGCGCCTCTCCTGTCCACATACTTATCCAGATATCTTTTAAATGCCTCTGATGTGTCCAGCTCAGCCACTATTCCTGCCAGCCCAATACAAATAAGCACCACTCTTTCAGTCAGAATCAGAATCAGGTTTAATATCACTGGCATACGTCGTGAAATTTGTTGTTTGTGACAGCAGTACATTGCAATGCATAATAATTTTTTTAAATGTGTAAATTACAATAAGAAATATATTTTTAAAAATTAAATATGTAGTGCATAAAGCGAGCAAAAATAGTGAGGGAGTGTTCATGAGTTCATTGTCCATTCAGAAATCTGATGGCAGAGGGGAAGAAGCTCTTCCTGAAACATTGAGTGTGTGCCTTCAGGCTCCTGTACCTCCTCCTCGATAGTAGCAGTGAGTTTGAAGAATCTGCTTCTGATGTCCCCTTTAAATTCCCCCGCCTTTGATCTTAAACTTGTGCCCCTTCCCTGGGGAAAAGACAATGTGATGTGTCTCTTTGCTTTCCAAAGGGCTTTCAACTCCCAGTAACTGGGGTTAAATTCCTCGCTGCAACTCATCAATATCCTACTTGAGACTCGCAACGCCAGTTTTCTGATCACCTGCGTCCAGGGGGCGGCCACTCAGACAGCCAGCCCCCATAACCTTCATCAAGATAAATGTAAGACATTTGCTGCTGAAGCAGAACAGGGGTTGTGGGCAGATATGCTGTGGCTTTCCCGGTTGGTCATCCCCCCCCCCAACTTACAACAGGGGAACAACCACAGGGGTACTCTGCACCTGCTGACCATTTCCTTTCCTTCTCCTGACAGTCACCCAGGTATTTGTCTCCTGCATCTTAGGGGTGACTACCTCCCCATAACTCCTGTCTGTCACTTCCTCAGTCTTCCTGATGAGCCAAAGGTATAGACCAGTGAGTCTCACGTCAGTGCTAGGGAAGACACTGGAGAGGATTCTTAGGGGTAGGACTTATGAGCATTTGGAAATCCATGGCCTGATTAGGATGAGACAGCATGGCTTGGCGTGGGGCAAGTTGTGTCTTACCAATGAGATTGAGGTACTTGACAAGGTGATGGGAGAGATTGATGAGGGTAGGGCAGTGGATGTTGTCTACATGGGTTTTAGTGAGCATTTGACAAAGTGCTTCGTGGAAGGTTCATCCAGAAGATTTGGATGCATGGGGTGTGCAGGCAAATTGGCTGCTTGGATTCAGAACTGGCTTCCACATAGAAGACAGAGAGTGGTGGTTGAAGGGACTTATTCAAACTGGAGGTCTGTAATTAGTGATGTTCCACAGGGATCTGTGTTGGGACCTCTGCTGATTGTGATGTATATAAATGACCTGGATGAAAATGTAGATGGGTGTGTTTGTAAGTTTGCGGGTGATACCAAGATTGGTGGAGTTGTGCATTGTGTTGAAGACTGGCAAAGAATACAGCACAATATAGATCAGTTGCAGATATGGGCTGAGAAATGGCAGATAGAGTTTAACCCAGATAAACGTGAGCTGTTGCAGGAGATTTCGGAAAGGGTGCGGAAAAGTTTTACCAGGATACTGTATGGATTCGAGGTCATGTGCTATAATGAGGTAATTTTCTCTGGAACAATGGAAGCTGAAGTGAGATCCGATAAAGATTTATTCGATTATGAGAGGCATAGATAGAGTAGCCAAACAGTATTTTTCCCAGGGTTGAAACGTCTAATACCAGGGGCATGCATTTAGGATGGGAGGGAGTGAATCAAAGGAGATGTAAGGGGCAATAATAGACTGAGTTATAGGGAAAGGTTTGAATAGGTTTGGACTTTATTCCCTGCAGAGTAGGAGAATGAGGGGAGATTCAGTAGAGATATACACAATTATGAGAGATATAGAGAGGGTAAATACAAGCAGGTTGGCCGGGGCTACAACTAGAGGTCATGGGTTAAGGGTGAAAGGTGAAATGTTTAAGGGGAACCTTTTCACAGAGGGTGGTGAGAGTGTGGAATAAGCAAGTGGTAGATGTGGGTTTAACTTCAATATTTATGAGCAGTTTGGATAAGGACGTGGATGGGAGGGGTATGAGGGGGATATGGTCCAGGTGCGGCTCAATCAGAGTAGGTAGATTCATAATTCAGCATGGACCAGAAGCTTCTGTGCTGTAGTGTTCCATGACTATTGTGTAGAAAGGCTGGGGTATATGCATGTCACCGTATACAACCCTGAGTTCAGTTTCTTGTGGGCATAATCAATAAATCCAATAACCACAATAGAATCAAAGAAAGACCACATCCAACTGGATGGACAGCAACCAGCGTGCAAGACAACAAACTGTGCAAATACAAATGAAAAGAAAATAATCATCATAAATAAATAAACAATAGAGGGACCGTGAGATGAGAGTCTTTGAAAGTGAGTCTACAGGTTGTGGTAACAGTTCACTGATGGGCCGGGTGAAGATATCCCCACTGATTCGGGAGCCTAATGGTTGAGGAGTAATAACTGTTCCCAAACTCGAAGGTGCGAGTCCTGAGGCTCCTGTATCTCTTTCTTGCTGACGACAGCTGGGTGGTGGAGGTCCCTGCGACAACGCTCTGAGTAGGTGGCGTTTGCCTGGGACAGGGAACCAGAATTTGGGACAGATACTGAGTGGGAATTTCCAGGTTGAGTTGGAAGGCGAATGCAATGTTACCATTTATTTCAAGAGGACCAGAATACAAAAGCAAGGATGCATGGCTGATTGGCAGGAGGCAAAGAGTGGGAATAAAGGGATCCATTTCTGGCTGGCTGCCGGTGACTAGTGGTGTTCCACAGGGGCCTATGTTGGGACTGATTCTTTTACGTTATATGTCAATGATTTGGATGATGGGATTGACGGCTTTGTTGCAAAGTTTGCAGACAATATGAAGATAGGTGGAGCAGCAGGTAGTGTTTAGGGAGTGAGGCTACAGAAGGACTTAGACAGATCAGAAGAATGGGCAAGGAAGTGGCAGATGGAATCTATTGTCGGGAATTGTAGGTTGTGCACTTTGGTAGAAGAAATGAAAGGGTTGACTATTTTCTAAATGGAGAGAAAATACAAAAAAACTAAGGTGCAAAGGGACTTGCGAGTCATTGTGCAGGATTTCCTAAAGGTTAATTTGTAGGTGGAGTCTGTGGTGAGGAAGGTTCAAAGGTCAAATTTACTGCCAGAGGAATGTTTACAATATACATCCCCAGACATCCCACCTCTCCCGGAAGTTCCAGGAGTCTCCCGCATATGAATAGTGGCTCCCTGATGCCCGCAAATTATATACAATATCACGGAAATCAATTTTCTTGAGAGCGAACGAGAGAAAGCAAGAGAGAGCGAGAGCAAACAAGTAAGCGAGAGCGCGCGAGCGACCACGAGAGAGAGAGACAGAGAGCGCGCCATGGCAGAGTGTTCCAAAAAAAATATAAAACATATGTCACCCCAGACTACACTAAAGTGTACCCCTGCCTAATAGGGATCAAAATAATGACAGTGTTGCTCGCTGCACTGTTTGCAACAGTGACTTTTCTATTGCCCACGGTGGGTTAAGACTGTAAAAGACATGTTGAGGTGAGTTTAACAGGTGTCATTTGTTCATTAGCATAGCTAAGGTTATTTAAACTAGCTGGCTGGCTGCTAAGGAGCTACTCTATTGCAGACATCCCACCTCTCCCGGAAGTCTCCTGCAAATTGATGGTGCTACCTCCCTGAAATTAGTTTTTGCAGGGTGGGATGTCTGCATCTCGAAATGCTTTTTCTTCGCAAACATCCACGAAAACAGAGAAGTGCCCCAAAGAATGAACAACAAATAAACGTGAGAACCCCAAAGTCCCCCCCCCCAGCTTTCCCCTCATGTGCGTAAGTGGCAGCGAGCAACAATACCCCCTCCCCCCACCAGCAAGAAAAACGTGCATCGGGTATCATCACCGAGCCCAAGCACGTGTTAAGCAATAGCAAAGACACAGACCAAGGTTACCCCAAAGGCTTCCCATTTCATCCGACATTCGGCAAACCACTGGTTCTCTACGGGAGAGGAAGGTGTCCCCCATTTTCACAGCGAGCGGGAGACATAGCAACAACTCGCTGGTTTACAATGTTAAAAGTCCGTTTCGTCGCTTTTTTCGAGCTCTGCGTCCAAAGATCGCAAAGACCTCGCGTCTTTGGGCCCGCAGCGAAAGATTTTGGTCTTATGGTCTTATGATTCTCTGGCCTCCCCGACGGCATTCAAGTCTCCAGCCGTGACGCTGACCCTCGACCCGCCCGTCACCAGAGCCCTGAGATCTTAGGCTTCCGAACGCAGTCGAAACTCTCAGAGGCCAAACTCTTGGCATGTCGAATAACAGCCAGTCGTGGAACCCCGAGAACGGGTCCCATTCCTGGAAAGAACAAAAGCCTGCGTGTAACTCCAGGTCAGGGTCTTCAAAGGAACCCTGAAAGGGAAACATAAAGATATTAAAGGTAGAAATAGAGCTGTCTCTGAAGATGCAAGCAAAGAAGTCGCTGTTTGGCACCATCGTCCCTCCTGATGTTTGCACTCATTTCAAGAGGATTAGAATATGAAAGCAAGGATGTAACGTTGAGACTTTATAAAGCTCTGGTGAGGCCTCGCTTAGAGTGTTGTAAACAGTTTTGGGCCCCTTATCTCAGAGAAGAAGTGCTGAAACTGGAGAGGGTTCAAAAGAGGTTCATGAAAATGATTCCAGGATTGAATGGCTTGTCATATGAAGAGCGTTTGATGGTTCTGAGCCTGTATTCACTGAATTCAGAAGAATGAGGGTTGACCTCATTGAAATCTATCGAATGGAGATATGTTGAGGATGTTTCCTATGGTGGGCGAGTCTAAGACCAGAGGATACAGCCGCAGAATAGAGGGGTGCCCTTTTAGAACGAAGATGAGGAGGAATCCCTTCAGCCAGAGAGCGGTGAATCTGTGGAATTCTTTGCCACAGGCAGCTGTGGAGTCCGAGTTGTTGTGTATACTTAAGGCAGAGGTTGATAGATTCTTGATTGGTCAAGGCATGAAGGGATATGAAGAGAAGGCAGAAGAGTGGGGCTGAGCGGAAAATTGGATCAGCCATGATGAAATGACGAATAGACTTGATGGGCCAAATGGCCTAATTCTGTTCCTATATCTTATGGTCTTATGTATTTAAAGCAGAGGTTGATAGGTTCTTGATTAGTCAGGGCATGAAAGGTTGCGAGGAGAGGCAGGAGAATGGGGTGGAGCACACTCGATGGGTCGAATGGCCTAATTCTGCTTCCACGTGTTAGGAACGTGTGGGTGATGGGGTCCTGGGTGAGGAGATGGATTTCCTTTGGTTCGGGCTGTGCAGGGATGGGGTTCTCTCGCAAATCACTCTTCTCCCTTGTCTTCAGCCTCGACCGACCAAACTGTTAACTTCAGTAACGTGTTGGCTCGGGAGGTGAAGGACCGGAGCCTCCGACTGTCCTGGAAGGTTGTGGGCGGCGCGTTCGACTCCTTCGTGGTGCGGTACCGGGAGACGGCGGGATCGGCACAGTGGCTGGAGCGCCAGATTCAAGGTCACTATCGCTCCGTGCTGCTGAAGGGCCTGAAGGCTGGCACGGAGTACTCACTCCAGCTATACGGAGTGCGCAAGGGGCAGCGCACGGAACCCTACCACCTCCTCGTCACCACAGGTACCAGGCCACGCATGGAGCTGGGAGGGTATTTTCGTGGAGGCTGTCACCATGCTCGAAGACCAACTTCGGATGGTTACACAGCCAGTCCACCTAACCCACCCGCAGTCCCTGTTAGCACAGCCACCCTCTCTATACCCCACCCGCAGTCCCTGTTAGAACACCCACCCTCGCTCTACCCCACCCTCAGTCCCTGCTCGACCCCACTGGCTGTCCCTACTAGCACACCTGCCCTCACTCTAACCCATCTAATGTCCCCATCTGCTGGTAAGAATGGAATTAGGGGAGCCAGAAGGAGCCATGAGAAGGCCTTGGTGGGCAGGATTAAGGAAAACTCCAAGGCATTCTACATGTATGTGAAGAGCAAGAGGATAAGACGTAAGAGAATAGGACCAATTAGGTGCGATAGTGGAAACTTGTGCATGGAGTCAGAGGAGGTGGCTGAGGTACTTAACGAATACTTTGCTTCAGTATTCACCAGGAAAAAAGACCTTGGCAATTATGGGGATGACTTACAGCAGACTGAAACACTTGAGCATATAGACGTTAAGAATGTGCTGGAGCTTTTGAAAAGCATTAAGTTAGATAAGTCACCGGGACCAGATGAGATATACCCCAGGCTACTGTGGGAAGCGAGGGAGAAGATTGCTGAGCCTCTGGTGATGATCTTTGTGTCATCAATAGGGACAAGAGAAGTTCTGGAGGATTGAAGGGTTGCAAATGTTGTTCCCTTGTTCAAGAAAAGGAGTAGAGATAACCCAGGAAATTTAGACCAGTGAATATGACTTCAGTGGTGGACTAGTTGTTGGATGTAGTGTATATGGATTTCAGTAAGGCATTTGATAAGGTTCCCCATGCCAGGCTCCTTCAGAAAGTAAGGAGGCATGGGATCCAAGGAGACCTTGCTTTGTGGATCCAGAATTGGCTTGCCCACAGAAGGCAAAGGATGGTTATAGATGGTTTGTCTTCTGCATGGAGGTCATTGACCACAGGAATCTGTTCTGGGACCCCTCCTCTTTGTGATTTTTATAAGTGACCTGGATGAAGAATTGAAGGGTGGGTTAGTAGGTTTGCTGATGACACAAAGGTTGGGGGTGTTGTGGATAGTCTGGAGGGTTGTCAGAGGTTACAGTGGGACATCGATAGAATGCAGAACTGGGCTGAGAGGTGGCAGTTGGAGTTCAACTCAGATAAGAGTGAAGTGGTTCATTTCCATACGTCAAATTTGAAGACAGAATGTAATATTAATAGTAAGACTCTTGGCAGTGTGGAGGAACTGAGAGATTTTGGGGTCTGTGTTGATAGGGTACTCAAAGCTGCTGCACTGGTTGACAGTTGTTAAGGCGTATAGTGTGTTGGTCTTCATCAACCATGTGATTGAGTTCAAGAGCCATGAGGTAATGTTACAGCTATATCAGACCTTGGTCAGACTCCACTTAGAGTACTGTGTTCAGTTCTGGTCTCCTCACTACAGGAAGGATGCAGATACTATAGAGAGAGTGCAGAGGAGACTTACAAAGATGTCGCCTGGACTGGAAAATATACATGAGAATAAGTTGAGTGAACTTGGCCTTTTCTCCTTGGAGCGACAGAGGACCCGATAGAGGTGTATAAGATTATGAGAGGTATTGATCGTGTGGATAGCCAGAGGCTTTTTCCCAGGGCTGAAAGGCTAACACAAGCGGGCATAGTTTTAAGGTGCTTGGAAATAGATACAGAGGGGATGTCAGGGGTAAGTTTTTCACACAGAGAGTGGTAGGTGTGTGGAATATTCTGCCAGCAGTGGTGGTGGAAGCGGATTCAGTAAGGGCTTTTAAGAGCCTCAGACAGGTACATGGAGCTTAAAAAAATAGAGACTATGCGTTAGGGAAATTCTAGGCAGTTTTTAGAGTAGGTTACGTGGTCGGCACAACATTGTGGGCCGAAGGGCCTATAATGTGCTGTAGATTTCTATGTTCTATGTTCTTCCGGTGACCTTCAAAGTGCTTTAATCTTACCTTCTTTCCCTTCAAGTTTCCACGGAGAAGATCAAGACAGGGACAGTGGGCAAACTGGACACATTTGTTGTTTCGAACATCACGGAAGTCTCCTTCTTACTCACCTGGACCACAGAGGCGCAGTTTGACTCCTTCCTTATCCACTACAGAGCCGAGGGATCCAGGGACGTGCGGAAGGTCAGAGTGGCCGGTGAACTCCGATCTTCAATCATCACTGGTCTCCAGCCAAGCACCAAGTACACCCTTCAGCTCTATGGTGTCTCCTCTGGTCAGCGAACAAAGCCGATCACCACCACAGGTAACTGGACAGCTTTGGGGGGACTGCTTTGTCAAGCACCTCTGCTCCAACGGCCAAAGACAGAGTTTCCCGTTGGCCAGCCATTTTAATTCCTATCCCAATTCCACTTTGGAGTATTGGTCCATGATGAGGTCACTCTCAGTCTGGAGGAACAACACCTCATATTCCACCTAAGTACCCTTCAACCTGATGGCATGAACATCGATTTTTATCTTCCTGTAAATTTTTCCCATTCCCTTTCCCTTTTCTTCTATTCCCCTATCTTCTTCTCCTCACCTGCCTTTCACACTCCCCCCCCACCCCCCACCACTCCCCCGGTGCTTATTCTCCTTTCCTTTCTCCTATGGTCCTTCCCTTTCTCCCATGGTCCTTCCCTTTCTCCCATGCTCCATTCTCCCTTCCTATCAGATTCCTTCTTAGAGTAGATTATGAGGCCGCTCAGTCCTCGTTTATTGTCATTTAGAAATGCATGCATGAATTAAGAAATGATACAATGTTCCTCCAGAGTGATATCACAAAAAAAACAGAACAAACGAAAGACTAACACTGACAAGACCACATAATTTTATAATACAGTTACAGTAGTGCAAAGCAATACTAGAATTTGATGACGAGCAGACCATGGGAACGGTAAAAAAAGTCTCAAAGTTCCGATCGACTCCCGATAGTCCCCGATAGCAGGCAGCAGAAGGGAGAAACTCTCTCTACCATAAACCTCCAGGCACCGACAACTGTTGATGCATTGGAAGCACCCGACCACAGCTGACTCTGAGTCCGTCCGAAAACTTTGAGCCTCTGACCAGCCCTTTGACACCGAGCACCGAGCACCATCTCTGCCGAACACTTCCACCCCCGTCCCGGCCGTCGAGCAACAAGCAAAGCCGAGGATTCGGGGCCTTCCCCTCCGGAGATTCCGGATCACACAGTAACAGCGGCAGCGAAAAAGGCACCTCAGAAGTTTCTCCAGATGTTCCTCTGTTCTCTCACGTCTGTCTTCATCAAATCAGGATTGTGCATGGCACCCTACTTGACAGATTACAGATATCATTCACCAGAGTGGCCGCGCAAGCTGTGATGTGCCGCCAGCTTCTCCTCCTCCTTCTCCAGCCCTTTACATTTCCACCCACCTGATTTCACCTATCACCTTCTAGCTCGTCCTCGTCCTCCTCCTCCTCCCCCATCCTTTTCCTGCTGGTGTCTCACCCTTCGTTGTTTTGTCCCGGCCCGAAAAGTTGTCTATTTATTCATTTCCATAGATGCTGCCTGATTTACTGAATTCCTCCAGCATCTTGTGTGCATTACAACGGTGACTTACAGCAGCCTCCAGC
This sequence comes from Mobula hypostoma, assembly GCF_963921235.1. Classification (NCBI taxonomy): domain Eukaryota; kingdom Metazoa; phylum Chordata; class Chondrichthyes; order Myliobatiformes; family Myliobatidae; genus Mobula; species Mobula hypostoma. The sequence continues at coordinate 5,458,862 of NC_086101.1, read as the reverse complement.
ATCTAGGATAGAACATTGCTGTGTGTCCCCCTTTTATAGACAATAGGTGCAGGAGTAGGCCATTCGGCCCTTCAAGCCAGCACTGTCATTCACTGTGATCATGGCTGATCATCCACAATCAGTACCCTTTTTCCTGCCTTCTTCCCATATCCCTTGACTCCACTATCATTAAGAGCTCTATCTAACTCTTTCTAGAAAGCATCCAGAGAATTGGCCTCCTCTGCTTTCTGAGGCAGAGCATTCCACAGAACCACAACGCTCTGTGTGAAAAGGTTTCTCCTCAACTCCATTCTAAATGGCCTACTCCTTATTCTTAAAGTGTGGCCTCTGGTTCTGGACTCCCCCAACATCGGGAACATGTTTTCTGTCTCTAGCATGTCCAATCCCTTAATAACCTCATATGTTTCAATCAGATCCCCTCTCATCCTTCTAAATTCCAGTGTATACAAGCCCAGTCGCTCCAATCTTTCAACATATGACAGTCCCACCATCCCGGGAATTAACCATGTAAACCTACACTGCACTCCCTCAATAGCAAGAATTTCATTCCTCAAATTTGGATACCAAAACTCCACACAATACTCCAGGTGTGGTCTCACTAGGGCCCTGTACAACTGCAGAAGGACCTCTTTGCTCCTATACACAACTCCCCTTTTCCCTGCCTGCAGCTCTGCGATCCCCTTATAGCGGCAAGTAACTTCTCCCTCAATGTCAACAAGACAAAGGAGATGGTTATCCACTTTGGGAGAACTGGGACCATTCACACCCCTCTCTACAGTGATGGCATAGCGGAGGAAACTGTGACCAGTTTCAAACTCCCAGGAGTGCACAACCTCTCATGGTCCCAGAATGTACTCGACACAATCAGGAAAACGATCAACGCCTCTGCTTTTTGAAGAGGCTGAAGAGAGCTGGACCACGCGTGTCGTCATTCTTCAGACGTGCAGTAGAGAGCATCCTGACAAGCTGAGTTGCTGCCTGGTCCACAAACTAAACTGTGGCAGACAGTGGGTGGTCAAAACTGCCCAGTGCATCACTGGCACCATCCCACCCACCATCAAGGGCACATACAGAGAAAGGTGCTGGAAAAGAGCCAGTTATAACGTGAAAGATCCCACTCACCCTGCTCTTGGACTGTTTGTCCAACTCCCACCAGGGAGGAGGCTACGTAGCATTCATGCCAGGACCACCAGACTCAAAAACAGTGACCTTCCCCAAGCAGTAAGGCTGATCAACACCTCCACCCACTAACCCACCCCTCCACATCCCTAACCACCACTGCTTTATCATTTCCTGTCAGAGTCACCTTCTGTACAGACGCTCCTATCTAGTGTCACTTTATGGGCAAGCGCTCAATCTATATATATATATATATTTATTGGTTTTTATTGTGTTCTTTATCTTATTGTGTTTTTTTTGTGTTGCATTGGATCTGGAGTAACAATTATTTTGTTCTCCTTTACACTTGCGTTCTGGAGATGGCATTAAACAAGCTTGCATCTTGAATCAATCCCTTCAGGGACAGTATTTGTTTTGGACTGTGACTGAGCCTGAAAATGTTTCCTTGTGTGGCAGCTGGTGTCTCGGCCAGTACTAAGTCAGCACCCTTTCGCAATTGGCCAGGCCTACCATTATTGGACGGGTTCCCTCCCCAGTTTAAATGGGGATTTCTGTACCCTGCATAACGTCGCTGGAGTCATCACGTGCCTTCCCACATTATTTTCTTGGGCCCACACAAACTGAGTTTTGGGCCGGTTGTGAGCTGAACACCCACTTGTCCCGATGCACACAGTGAGCACTCCAGCACTGGCGAGTGTGATAGAGCAAAGCAATCTGGGACTTGGACAGATTGGGAGAACAGGCAAAGCAGAGACAGATGGAATACAGTGTAGAGAAATGCAGTATCATGCACTTTGGCAGAAGGAATAAAGGCATGGACTATTTTTATAAATGGGGAGAAAATTCAAAAATAGGAGGTGCAAAGGGACTTGGGAGTCCTGGTGAAGGATTCACTGAAGGTTGAGTTGGTGGAGCATAAGGTAAATGCAATGTTAGCATTCATTTCGAGAGGACTAGAATATTAAAGCAAGGATATAGTGTTGACACTTCATAAGGCATTAGTCAGACCACACTTGGAGTATTGTGAGCAGATTTGAGCCCCATATCAATGAAAGTGTGTGCTGGCTTTGAAGAGGGTCTAAAGGACATTTAGAATGATGTTGGGAATGAATGGGTTAATGTATGAGGAACGGGATGGACCTATGCTCGCTGTTATGAACCAGCAGCAACAGATATGAAACTGAGACAGGGTTATAAACAAACCACGAGATTTATTAACCTCTGCTTAAAACATTGAAAAATGAAAATAAACAAATGACTAACTTAACCGGAAGTTAACAGTTAGGCGACTAAATCGAACAAAGAGTCAAACTTATAATAACGAGTCCTCATCCAAGCACAGAAATAAAATGGTAAATTCAAAAGTCCATGTAATTTTTGCAGTCATTAAGGAGGGACTTCCCCGAAACAGCGATTCCTTCGAAGTAATGACGAATCTGCCGATCACAGCCGAGAGATGCCCTGTCCGAAGGAATCACAAAGGAATACAGGAACTGGCCTTTTGACCGGAGGGTGGTCACTGCACAAACCTTCCCGACCTTGCAGGGGTTTTACTCACACGTGCAAGCCACAATTCCCTAACGAATTCAAAAAGGTCAATCGTTCCCAAGACGCTGAATGACACTAACTTTACCCAATCCTTTGCTCGGATAACTCTGGTAATGTCCTCACTCTCTGATACTGGACTGTGAGGCAAAAATAAACGTGCAACAAACAAAACCGGTGATGTCCCCAAACATCTGACCGGCAACAACAACGTTGCACAAAAATAAAAATGAGAACTGCGTCACAATGGCGGGCCGTTTGGAAGATACCATCACCACGCTACCATGAGACAATTACATCATGCCCATCACAAGATAATGACATAATGCTCACAAGATAATTACATCAAGCTCACAAGATAATTATATCCTGCTCACGGGATATGTAACATCGCTGTTGGGGGTGTTGGAATCTCATTGAGTATGAGATTCCCCCCCACCCCATCAAATATTGAAAGGTCAAGAAAGAACGGACATGGAGAGATGTTTTCAATAGTGGGGGAGTCGAGGACCAGAGGGCACAGCCTCAGAATAGAGGGACATCCATTTAGATTAGAGATGAAGAATTTCTTTAGCAGGGTATGGTGAATCAGTGGAATTCATTGTCACAGACAGCTGAAGAGTCCTGGTCATTGGGATTATTTAACGCAGAAGATGATAGGTTCTTGATTAGTCAGGGCACCAAAGGTTACGAGGAGAAGGCAGGACACTGGTTGAGAGGGAAAATAAATCAGCCACGATGGAATAGAGGATCACACTGGATGGGCTGAATGGTCTAGTTTCACTGTTTACTTATGGTCAGAGCAAGCGTCCTGATTAACTGATAGACGAGGCTTTAGGGATAGTATGACTGATTCCTGCCCCTGCGTCTGCCGTCCTTGTGCGTGGTCCGAGACATGTCTACAAGGCCCAGGTGAGGCAAGAGCTCGGTTCTCCATCCCAAGGGCTTGGTGTATGTTGAGTTGAATTTTCCTCCACCAATCACTCTGGTTTCTACCCTCAAGCTACCACAGACAGAAGCACCTTGAGACTGGGCAGCCTGTCAACCCCGACCGTCACGTCGAACTCTGTCCGCCTCTCCTGGACCACAGACAGGACCTTTGACACCTTCCTCATCCAGTACAGGGTCCAGGGGTCGCAGGAGACCCGGAACATCACGGTGGCCGGTGGAAAGCGAGTGTACCTCGTCAGGGATCTCCGTCCCTCTACCCGATACATCATCTATGTCTACGGGATCTCAGGGTCTGTGCAGACCCAGCCCCTCACCACCCAGGTCACCACCACAGGTATGTACATGTTTTTTGGAAATTAATTTGAGATGGAATTGATTGAAATATTCAATCAAGCCTATGAAAACCAGAGTCAGTATCCTCATCGCACCCATCAGAAGTGTCCACGTGAAAGGGATTTTAACTCAATGCTCCCCCGAGTGGTTCTGAGGGACAGGTCAGAATGTTGCATGGTGTAGATGTCAGGCAGAACCCTCCGCACCGTCGAGAGCATCTTCGAAGGGTGTTGCCTTTAGAAGGCAGCATCCATCATCAAGTGCCTCACCACCCAGGACAGGCCCTCTTTTCATCTCTACCATCAGGGAGGAGTTACAGGAGCCTGAAGGCACACATTCAACAGCTTCCTCCCCACCCACATCAGATTTATGAATGGACAATGAATCCATGAACCAGAATCAGGTTTAATATCTCCAGGGCATGTTGGCAGCAGTACATTGTAATGAAACTTATAAGTTGCAATGAGAAGCAGATATAAAATTAATTAAGTAGTGCAAAAAGAGAGGGAAAAGTACTGAGGGAGTGTTCATGGGTTCATTGTCCATTCAGAAATCTGATGGCAGAGGGGAAGAAGCTGTTCCTGAGACAGTTGAGTGTGTATCTTCAGGCTCCTGTGATGGAGACGACTGAGTTTGCAACGTTCTGCAGCTTTTTCCAGTCCCATGCAGTGGCCCCTCCTTACCTCACTATTGTCCATACTCTGAAGACAGGGACACAGAGGACTGTGGCTGTGTCAGGGGCAAGGAGGGGTGTGGGAGACGGGGCCGCGGACAGGGAGGGGTGTGGGAGACGGGGCCATGGGCAGGGAGGGCTGTGGGAGACAGAGTCGTGGGCAGTGAGGGGTGTAGGAGAAGGGGCTGTGGACAGGGAGAAGTGTGGGAGAGGGGGCCGTGGACAGGGAGGGGTTGTGGGAGAGGGGGTCGTGGACACGGAGGGGTGTGGGAGATGGGGCCGTGGACAGGGAGGGGTTGTGGGAGAGGGGGTCGTGGACAGGGAGGGGTTGTGGGAGAGGGGGTCGTGGACACGGAGGGGTGTGGGAGATGGGGCCGTGGACAAGGAGGGGTTGTGGGAGAGGGGGTCGTGGACAGGGAGGGGTTGTGGGAGAGGGGGTTGTGGACAGGGAGGGGTTGTGGGAGAGGGGGTTGTGGGCAGGGAGGGGTGTGGGAGACGGGGCCGTGAACAGGGAGGGGTTTGGGAGAGGGGGTCGTGGACACGGAGGGGTGTGGGAGATGGGGCCGTGGACAGGGAGGGGTTGTGGGAGAGGGGGTCGTGGGCAGGGAGGGGTGTGGGAGACGGGGCCGTGTATTCTTTTTTCAGGATCTCCTCACTTTTTCTACCTCTGTCATTGGTGCTAATATGTACCACAACTTCTGGCTACACCCTCTCTTTTCAGGATGTCGTGGACGTGTTCAGAAACATCGCAGGCCCTAACACTTGGGAGGCAAACTACCATCCGTGTTTCTTTTCTGCGTGCACAGAATCGCCTGTCTGTCCCCCTGACTATAAAGTCCCCTATCACTGCTGCCATCCCATTCAGTTCCCTACCCTTCTGAGCTACAGGGCCAGATTCAGTGCCAGAGGCACGGTCACTGTTGCTTTCCCCAGGTAGGTTGTTCCCCTCCCCCAGCAGTACTCAAAATGGAGAACTTATTGTTGAGGGGGCCAGCCATAGGGGTGCTCTCCACTATATGATATTCTCTCTTCCCTCTCCTGATAGTCACCCATTTACCTGACTCCTGTAGCCTTCGGGTGACTACTTCCCTGTAGCTCCTGTCTATCACCGCTTCACTTTCCCTAAAAAACTGAAGGTCACCGAGCTGCAGTTCCAGTTCCCTCACACGGTCTCTAAGGAGCTGCAGCTCGAGGCACCTGGTGTAGATGTGGCTGTTGGGGAGACTGCAAGTCTCCTGGGAATCCCACTTCTGACACCCAGAAGAGAACACCGGCCCTGTAGAAATACCCCCTTTACTGTCAAGAGTCAAATAAGAAAAAGAAATAAGAAATAAACCTACCTACTTACTTGTCTCTGCCTGTTCTCACCAAAGCCTATTGAGCCAAAGCCTTACCACTCGGACTCAGACCACTCAGATGACGACTGCTCCGCTAGACGGTACCTGTCTTTTACGGAGATTGGGATTCTCAAGCTCCGTTCCAGGCTTCTACAGGAATGCTTCTACTGTGTCTGTGCCACTGTCCAATCAAAGACACCCACTGAAAACTGGTTGAGGGGTAATAACTGTTCCTGAATTGGTGGTATGGGTCATGTGTCTAAACAGCCAAGAATGTGATATGCTAGAATCAATTAGACATAATGTTATGGTCTGTGGTCAGACAACCATGGGCTTAGTCAAGCCGAGAAACTCAGAGGACTGTCTTAAGGGCAGAGAACACGGGCCTCAGGCAGCTGAGAGACAACCTGCCAATGATAGAACAATTAAGAGAACTTTTGGCACATTGGCCTTCATATTCGGAGTACTGAGTCCAGGAGTTGGATATTATGTTGAACTTGTATCAGGTGTTAATGAGGACATATTTGAGGCATTGTGTAGGAGTCCTCACACCTCAACCTCTCCATTTCAGCTCGTGAGGACAAAGATGCCCCATCGCTGGTGAGACTGGGCACCCTGTCAACCCCGACCGTCACATCGAACTCTGTCCGCATCTCCTGGACCACAGACAGGACCTTTGACTCCTTCCTCATCCAGTACAGGGTTCAGGGGTCGCAGGAGACCCGGAACATCACGGTGGCTGGCGGGAAGCGAGTGTACCTCATTGGTGGTCTCCGTCCCTCCACCAGATACACCATCCATCTCTACGGGATCTCGGGGAGTTTGCAGACCCAGCCGCTCAGCACCCAGGTCACCACTGCAGGTACTGTGGAGCGGTCCAATCCTCAATGTCCAGTGCTCTCAATGTGAATATGACTTCTTCCTTCCTTCCTTCCTTCCTTCCTTCCTTCCTTCCTTCCTTCCTTCCTTCCTTCCTTCCTTCCTTCCTTCCTTCCTTCCTTCCTTCCTTTCTTTCTCTTTCTTTCTCTCTTTCTTTCTTTCTTTCCTCTATCTATCTCTCTCTAACTCTCTCTATCTCTCTATCTCTCTATCTCTCTCTATCTCTAATTGTCCATTCAAGGACTCACCTGTAGACTTGCGGCTGGCCTCAGACTATTCCTGCATTGGAGAATTTGTGAATTAGTGTAAAGAATCGTCACCAATTAGGTGCCGTTTTTGTAATGTACACCTGGTCTAACTCACTCATTTTTAATGTCCTGAAGCAGTCTTCAGTCGTTTACTTCCTGTGGACTAACAACTCAGACAATGTGTTGGCTTTGGACAATCAACAACTGGGCTGCAGAAGGCAGCATTGTGTAAAAAGAGCTACTTTTTAGCCAGATCCATGTTCAAGGTTTAAAAAGCAGAGCTTCAAGCCAGTTTTCTCTGAGTTGGACAATCCACACCAGGGGTGTGTGAAAACAGTTGCTTTTTAATCAGAGTGGCGGTCGAGATTTCGAAGGCAGTTTTGCAGCAGTTTTTCCGAATTGAGCAGCCAGTCAGCGAGAGGGATTCATCGGAAAGGGCCAATAAGAATAATTCAAGTGCAAGGAAAGAGGCCAATCTTTTGAATGTGCCAGTCTTTAGAGTGGCTTTGGCTCATCAGGCTTGGGTGAAGTAGACTGTCTTGTAAGATGTAGACTGTCGCTCATTTTTATAGATGCACGATAGAAAGCATTCTTCTAGGCTGCATCACAACCTGGTATGGAAGTTGTCCTGTCCAAGACCGGAAGAAGCTGCAGAAGATTGTGAACACGGCGCAGCACATCACACAAACCAATCTTCCGTCCTTGGACTCACTTTACACCACACGCTGTCAGAGTTGTGCTGCCAGGATAATCAAGGACATGGCCCACCCAGGCAACACACTTTTCATCCCTCTTCCCTCCAGGAGAAGGTTCAGAAGCTTGAAGACTCATACGGCCAGATTTGGGAACAGCTTCTTTCCAACTGTGATAAGACTGCTGAACGGATCCTGACCCGGATCTGGGCCGTACCCTCCAAATATCCGGACCTGCCTCTCGGTTTTTTTGCACTACCTTACTTTCCCTTTTCTATTTTCTATTTATGATTTATAATTTAAATTTTTAATATTATTGATTTGTACTCCATGGAGCACAAAGCGCAGAATCAAATATCGTTGTGATGATTGTATGCTCTAGTATCAACTGTTTGGCGACAATAAAGTCTGTCTGTCTCTGTCTCTCTCTCTGTCTCTCTCTCTCTCTGTCTCTCTCTTTCCCCCTCATTCCTCATCAATTAGTGTATAGATGAGTGAGAATGGCTCCAGGTTTTGTACTGTGTGAGAGATCTGGGAAGTCTGGGAGACCAGGTGCACCACGCTGCAGCTCTTGAGAAAACGTATTAAGGAACTGGAACTGCAGGTTGATGACCTTCGACTCACACTGGGAGAATGAGGAGGTGATAGACAGGAGCTACAGGGAGACAGGTAACTGGGTGACTATCAGGAGAAGAAAGGGGAATGCACAGCTGTGGCCATTCCCCTCAATAATAAGTATTTAACTTTAAATAATATTGAGGGGGGTGATCTACCGGGGGAGCCACAGTGACCAGGTCTCTGGCATAGAGTCTGGTGCTGTGGCTCAGAGGAGCAGAGAGGTGAAGAGGACTGCAATGTTGATACGCGATTCCTTAGTCAGAGGAACAGAGACAAGGTTCTGTGGGTGCGATAGAGACATCTGAATGGTATGTTGCCTACCAGGTGCCAAGATCAGGGATGTCTCGGATCATGTCCATAGCAAAGGTGGGCAGCCAAAAGTCTTGGTACGTATTGGCACAAAAGACGCAGGTAGACAAGGTGAGGAGGTCTTGAAGAGAGTTTCTAGGGAGCTAGTAATCTCTAGATTGCTGCCTGTGCCACATGCCAGTGATGGTAAGAATAAGATGATTTGGCAGGTGAATGCGTAGCTGAGGAACTGGCGCAGGGGGCTGGTGTCCAGATTTATGGATCATTGGGATCTCTTCTGGGGAAGGTATGACGAATACAAAAGGAACGGATTACACCTGAACCCGAGAGGGTCCGCTGTCCTAGAGTTGTTCGGGTGGGTATAAATTGGGAACTCGAGTGATAGCGCAAAAGATGAGGTAGTGGGTTTACAAGCCGAGGCAATGTGTAGTGAGGAGAGGCAGATGATGGGGCAAAATTGCAGTCAACAGCATGAGTTGCAATGTAAAAGGCAGACAAAATCAGAAAAGGGGAATACAGGACTGAACGTGTTTTATTTGAATATGTGCAGTATATGGAATAAGGTCGATGAACTCGTAGCACAGTTACAAACTGGCAGGTATGATGTTGTAGGCATCACTGATTCATGGCTGAAAGAAGATCATAGCTGGGAGCTCAAAGTCCAAGGATATACAGTGTATCGAAAGGAGAGGCAGGAAGCCATTGCTCTGTTGGTAAAAAATAAAGTCAAATCATTAAAAGGAGGTGACATAGGGCAGAAGGTGTTGAATTGTTGTGCATAGAGCAAAGGAACTGCAAGGGTAAAAAGACCCTGATGGGAGTTATATACAGACCTCTAAACAGTCGTAAGGATGTGGTCTACAAATTACAACAGGAGATTAAAAATGCTTGCCTATAGGGCAATGTTACAATCTTCACGGAGGATTTCAATATAAGATCATAAGCCATAGGAGCAGAATTAGTCCATTTGGCCCATCAAGTCTGCTCCGCCACTCAATCATTGCTGATCCTTTCTTCCCCTCCTCAACCCCACTCCCCTGCCTTCTCCCCATAGCCTTTGATCCCATGTTCAATCAAGAACCTATCAATCTCTGCCTTAAATACACCCAACGACCTGGCATCCGCAGCTGCAGGTGGTAACAAACTCCACAAATTCACCACCTTCTGGCTGAGGGAATTTCCCTGCATCTCTGTTTTAAATGGACACCCCTGTATCCTGGGGCTGTGCCCTCTTGTCCTAGACTCCCCCACCATGGGAAACATCCTTTCCACATCTACTCTGTCTAGGCCTTTCAACATTGGAAAGGTTTCAGTGAGATGCCCCCTCATCATGAGTACAGACCCAGAGCTATCAAATGTTCCTCGTGTGTTAACCCTTTCATTCCCAGAATCATCCTTGTGAACCTCCTCTGAACCCTCTCCAATGCCAGCACATCTTTTCATAGATGAGGAGCCAAAAACTGTTCACAATACTCAAGGTGAGGCCTCACCAGTACCTTATAAAGCGTCAGCATCACATCCCTGCTCTTATATTCCAGATCTCTTTAAATGAATGCTAACATTGCATTTGCCTTCCTCACCACCGACTTAACCTGCAAGTTAAACTGTGTTCTGCACAAGGACTCCCAAGTCCCTTTGCATCTCCGATTTCTCCCCATTTAGAAAATAGTCTGCACATTTATTTCTGCTACCAAAGTGCACGACCATGCATTTTCCAACATTGTATTTCATTTGTTTCTTCCTTGTCCATTCTCTTAATCTGTCTCAGTCCTTCTGCAGCCTACCTGTTTCCTCAGCACTACCTACCCGTCCACCCCTCTTAAAATATCAAAATATCTCTTAACTTGTTAACTTTCAGGCATAGGCCATAGGCAAAGTTAGAGCTTAAGACATAGGACCAGAATAAGACCATTTGGCCCATCAAGATTGCTCTGCCACTCTGTCATGGCTGATTTATTATCCCTCTCAACGCCATTCTTCTGTCAGCTACCTGTAACCTTTGAAGTTCAAATTTATTGTCACCTGACTGTACCTGTCATAAATATGATCGAATGCATCCTGAAATTTGAAAAGGAGAAGCTAGAATAAGATATATCAGTATTACCGTGGAGTAAAGGAAATTACAGAGGCATGAGAGAGGAGTTGGCTAAAATTGATTGGAAAAGAACACCGGCAAGGAAGACGGCAGAGCAGCAACGGCAGGAATTTCTGAAAGCAATTCGGAAAGATATATACATCCCAAAGAGGAAGAAGTATTCTAAAGGCAAGATGACACAATGGTAGTGGCTAACAAAGGAAGTGAAAGGCAACATATAAAGCAGAGAGAGAATATATAATAGAGCAAAAATTAGCAGGAAGTTGCAGGATTGGGAAGCTTTTAAATACGAAAAGAAGGCAACTGAAAAGTCATTAAGAAGGTAAAGATGGAATACGAAAGTAAGCTAGCTAATAATATTAAAGAGGATACCAAAGTTTCTTCAGATACATAAAGTGTAAAGGAGAGGCAAGAGTGGATATCAGAGCACTGGAAAACAATGCTAAAGGGGTAGTAATGGGGAGTCAATGAAATGGGGGATGAACTGAATAAGTATTTTGCATCAGTCTTCAATGTGGAAGACACCAGCAGTATGGTGGAAGTTTCAGGTGTCAGGGGTCATGAAGTGTGTGATGTTACCATAACTAGAGAGAAGGTTCTTGGGAAACTGAAAGATCTGAAGGCAGATAAGTCAGCTTGACCAGATGGTGTACAACCCAAAGTTCTGAAAGAGGTAGCTGAAGGGATTGTGGAGGCATTAGTAATGATCTTTCAAGAATCACTAGATTCTGGAATAGTTCCGGAAGAATAGAAAATTGCAAATGTCACTCCTCTCCTCATGAAGAGAGAGAAGCAGAAGAAGGGGAAAAAAAATAGGCCAGTTAGTCTGACCTCAGTGGTTGTGAATACTTTGGGGTTGATTGTTAAGGATGTCATTTCGGGGTACTTGGAGGTACATAATAAAAGAGGCATGGCTTCCTCAAAGGAAAATCTTGCCTGACAAATTTGTTGGAATTATTTGAAGAAGTAACGGGCAGGATAGACAATGGAGAAATGGTTAATGTTGTGTACTTGGATTTTCAGAAGGCCTTTGACAAGGTGCCACACATGAGGCTACTTAACAAGCTACCAGCCCACGGTATTACAGGAAAGATCCTAGCAGAGACAAAGCAGTGACTGACTGGCAGTAGGCAAAGAGTGGGAATAAAGGGAGCCTTTTCTGGCTGGCTGCTTGTGACTAGTGGTGTCCTACAGGGGTCTGTGTTGGGTCTGATCCTTTTTACATTATACGTCAATGATTTGGATGATAGAATTGATGGCTTTGTTACAAAGTTTGCAGATGATACGAAGATAGGTGGAGCAGCAGGTAGTTTTGAGGCTACAGAAGGATTTAGACATTAGGAAAATGGGCATTGAGGTGGCAGATGGAATACAGTGTTGGGAAGTGTATGGTCATGCACTTTGGTAGAAGAAATGAAAGGGTTTACTATATTCTAAATGGAGAGAAAATATGAAAATCTAAGGCGCAAAGGGACTTGGGAGTCCTTGTGCAGGATTCCCTAAAGGTTAATTTGCAGATTGAATTAGTGGTGAGGAAGACAAATGCAATGTAAGCATTCATTTCAAGTGGATGTAATTTTGAGATTTAATAAAGCACTGGTGAGGCCACACTTGGGGTTTAGAGCCTCTTATTTTAGAAGGGATGTGCTGAAACTGGGGAGGGTTCAAAGGAGATTCACTCAATGATTCCAGGACAAGGTGGCTTGTCATATTAAGAGCATTTGATGGCTCTGGGCCTGTATTCACTAGAATTCAGAGAAATGAGTACTGACCTAATTGAAACCTATCCGATGGCGAAAGGCCTTGATGAACAGAATGTTTCCTATGATGGAGTGTCTCAAGATAGATGGGCGTCCTTCTAGAATGGAGATGAGGTGAAATTTCTTTATGCAAAGAGTGTAGAATCTATGGAATTCTTTGCCACAGGCAGCTGTGGAGGTGAAGTGTTTTTGTATGTTTAAGGCAGAGGTTGATAGATTCTTGATAAGTCAGGGCATGAAGAGTTTTGGGCTGGGAGGCGTGGAAGGCAGGAGATTGGGGCTGAGAGGAGAATGGATCAGCCATGATGGAATGGCAGAGCAGACTCGATGGGCCAAATGGCCTTACTCTGCTCCTGGTCATATGGAAACCAATTCTGAAGGTTGGCAATCTCTGCTCCCACCTGCTGTGTGCGGGCTGTAGTGAAACCCATGTCTCCTCACACCTCAACCTCTCTGTTTCAGATCCTGAGGACAAAGATGCCCCATCGCCGGTGAGACTGGGCACCCTGTCAACCCCGACCGTCACATCGAACTCTGTCCGCATCTCCTGGACCACAGACAGGACCTTTGACTCCTTCCTCATCCAGTACAGGGTCCAGGGGTCGCAGGAGACCCGGAACATCACGGTGGCTGGCGGGAAGCGAGTGTATCTCATCGGTAGTCTCCGTCCCGCCACCAGATACACCATCCATCTCTACGGGATCTCGGGGAGTTTGCAGACCCAGCCCCTCACCACCCAGGTCACCACTGCAGGTACGATTTTCTCGAAAACTGATTTGAGACAGATAGAATTGAAATGTTTAAATAATGTCCATATCAGCAGAGGAATCTGAATCCAGTTTATTATCACTGATATATGTTGTGAAATGTGCTGTTTTGCAGCGGCAGTACAGTGCAATACATTAAACATACTGTCAGATACAACTTTAATATTATCAAATAGGTAATGCAACAAGAGAACAAAACAGTGAGGTGGTGTTCACGGGCTTGTTCATTGTCTGCTCAGGAATCTGATGGCCGTGGGGAGAACGCCCCTCCGAAAACACTGTTTTTGTCCCGAGGCTCCTGTGCCTCCTCTTTGGTGGTAGCAATGAGAAGAGGGCATGTCCTGGATGGCAAGGCTCCTTTTTGATGGATGCACCTTTTAAAGGTGTCCTCGACGGTGGGAAGGCTAGTGCCCACGATGGAGTTTTTCCGATCCCGTGCATTAGCGCCTTCGCACCAGACAAAGATGCAACATCAGAATACTCCCCACAGTATATCTGTAGAAATATGCTCGAGCCTCTAGTGACTTTGCTAACATCTATGGACTTCTGTGATACCTGAGCAGGAAGATTTGACGTTGTTTTACTGACCATAAGACTATAATATATCTTGGAACATAGGAAGTTACAGGAAAGGAGCAGGTCCTTCTGCCCATCACATCTATGCAGACCATGATGTCAGTTTGTATTCATTCCATCTACCACACACGGTCTATATCACTGCATTCCCCACCTAGGCTCATGGAGTCATAGAAAAGGACAGCACAGAAACAGGCCCTTCAGCCCATCTAGTCCAAACCAAACCTTTTAGACTGCCTGCTCCCATTAACCTGCATCTGGACCATAGCCCTCCATACCCCTACCATCCATGTGCCTATCCAAACTTCTCTTAGTGTTGGAATCGAGCTGACATGCGTCACTTGTGCTGGCAGCTCATTCCACACTCTCACCACCCCGTGAGAGAAGAACTTTCCCCTGATTTTCCCTTTAAACCTTTCACCTTTCACCTGAAACCCCTTTTTACCAGGTGTTTCTAGAAACACTGTTGTTACAGAACTAGTAAAATGAAATACCTGCAGCATAGCAGTAAACGTTTTAACAAGGGGAGAACACACCCTTAACCCTTGACCTTAAGTTGTAGTCCCACCCATCCTCAGTGCAAAAAGCCTGCTTGCATTTACCCTTTCTATACCCCCCATAATTTTGTATACCTCTGTCAAATCTCCCCTCAATCTTTTACATTCAAGGAATAAAGTCCTAACCTATTTAATCTTTTCTTATAACTCTAGTCCTCCAGATGCAGCAACGTCCTTTGTAGATTTTCTCTGTACTCTTTCAACCTTATTTACATCTTTCCTGTAGGCACGCAATGCTCCAAGTTAGGCTTCACCAACATCTCATACAACTTCAATACAATATCCCAACTCCTGTACTCAGTACTTTGATTTATGGGCCTGTAATGTCCTGGCTTATTTTTAGAGCCTCTCTTAAACTTTGGAACGCAATTAGCTATCCTTCCTGGAGCGGAGCGGCAACTGTTTATTCTCATTCATCGATGTTGCCTGATGCTGAGTTCCTCCAGCAATTTGTGTGTGTGTGTTGCTGAAGATTTCTGTAGAATCTCTTGTGTTTATACATTAATATTATCTCTACTTCAACCATCTCCCTCGGTAACATGCCGCTTTCTGTGTAAAAAGAAACTTGCCTTTAAACTCTTCCCCTCTCCTTTGAACTTGTCCTTTAAACTTCTCACCTCTCACCTTAAACCTTTGCCCTCTGGTAGTGGCCCTTTTCACCTGGGAGAAAGACTGTCTACTCTATCTTTTTTTCTCGCCCTTGTCTTCTATGCCCTCTCCAAAGACACCATGTCCTTTCTGACAACATATGCTCTCCATCATACATCTGTTGAAAGGTTTTTAACTCTCTGTAATGTATCTGCCTCTTCCCTGCACACACTCACCACTCTCCGTATAAAAAACTTATCTCTGACAACCCTGTATACTTTCCTCCAAACGCCTTAAAATTATGCCTCCCAGGTATTAGCCAGGCACTCTGTCTATGCTGGTTTGAACTTTGAACTTGGGCACCATTAGCTGAACAGTCTCCTTCCCTGTTGTCAGTTTGCATGAATAACTGACAGGGAGGAGGGGGTGTGTCTGGAGTCTGTCCAGGCACACCCAGAACTTCGGATGACAGCATTTTAATGGCTGTTGCCAGGTTTTCACATTGTTTGTTTGGGAAAAGATGTTAAGTGTTACCGTAGCAACACACCAACAGCTGTGTGGCATCACCAGGAAATGACTCCAGCGGCAGGCAAGGCCCTTCTCCACACCCACGGTTCTGGACTGTGTAACCAGCTGCCCCACAGTCAGGGGATGTCAGGTTCCATGACTTTCACAGTGGAATGTCCTGACTCCGATCCTTGGTCAATGTCTCCCATCCACTACATAATGTACTGGTTGGGCACAGGAGTACATTCAGCCAGAGACTCATTCCACCGAGATGCAACACAGAGCGTCATAGGAAGTCATTCCTGCCTGTGGCCATCAAACTTTACAACTCCTCCCTTGGAGGGTCAGACACCCTGAGCCAATAGGCTGGTCCTGGACTTATTTCATAATTTACTGGCATAATTTACATATTACTATTTAACTATTTATGGTTCTATTACTATTTATTATTTATGGTGCAACTGTAACGAAAACCAATTTTCCCCGGGATCAATAAAGTATGACTATGACTATGTATTGCAGAACATGGACCATTTCAGGCCATTCAGTCCACGATGCTGTGCTGACCCTTTTAATCTAACCCTTCACTCCCACATAACCCCCCCCCCCCATTTTTCTTTCATCTATGCGGCTATCTAACAGTCTCTTAAATATTCCTGATGCATTACCCTCCACCACCACCCCGGCTGTGTTTTCCATGCACCCACCACTTATACCTCCGACATCCTGTAAACATAACTTTGCTGGATCAAATAACGACAGCACAGAAAGATCGTTCCTTATCTTTTCACCCGTTTATTTCTTCGAGCTCAGCCGGCGAGTGAACTTGGACCCGACATCAGGGAGAGACCCTTTCTCATCTCCCCGGTGGCTCTACAAGTTTACTGCCCGATGTCAGAATTGTCAGAAGTTATGAGGCCACTGATACAAAAGAACAATCAGTTTGATAAGCATTCCAGCCAAGTCAATGGACTATTGATACAAAGGACAATCAATTTCATAACTATTCCGGCCAAGTCAATGGACTATTGATACAAAAGATAATCAATTTGTTGGACACTCCAGCCACCTTAATTAATGAAAAGAATTTCCTATCTGGTTTGCTGGAGCCACAACTTAATTACAAAGATAAGAACATCCGTCAAATTTATGCTTTAATTAAGAAAGGAATGTTCTGTCTAATTTCCATCAGGTACTGCTTTTTGTCAAAATCAAAAGGTGTGAAAAGCCCAGAGACATCTATGTAGATCTGGGTAAACTTTAACTCTTATCTTGCTCCAAAGAAGGCAGCTACGAGACATTATTCAAACACACTGCAGTCACAGGCAGAGTCAGTACTGAATCCATTGTTTACAGGAATCTGAGAATCCCCCATTCCCTTAAACTTTATCAATCCCTCTATATTTTCCTCCAGTCATCTTCCGTGCTGTGATTGTTATATGGTTATATGGTTAAAATTATATCCTCTTGTATTAGCTATTTCCACCCTGGGAAAAAGGTATTGACTATCCATCTGATCTGTGCCTCTTATCATCTTGTAAACCTCTATCAAGTCTCCTCTCATCCTCTTTCACTCCAAAGAGAAAAGCCCTAGCTCGTTCAGTTTATCCTCATAAGACATACTCTCTAACCTCCTCTGCACCCTCGCCAAGGTTTCCACTTTGAAGTTTGAATATGCACAATGAAACCATACTCAATAACTTGATAACATTGAGTAAGATCTCAAGACCACACTTGGAATATTGTGTTCAGTCCTGGCCGCCTCATTACAGGAAGGATGTGGAAGCCCATGAGAATGATTCCAGGAATGAAAGGGTTAATGTATGAGGACCTTTTGATGGCTCTGGGCCTGTATTTGCTGGAGCTTAAAAGAAAAAGGGGGATTTCATGGAAACCTATCGAATATTGAAAGGGCTGGATAGAGTGGATGTGGAGAGTGGACGTTTCCTATAGTGGGGGAGTTCAGGACCAGAAGACACAGCCTCAGGACAGAGCGAAGTCCCTTTAGAACGGAGATGAGGAGGATTTTCTTCAGCCAGATGGTGGTGAATCTGCCACAGTCGGCTCTGGAGGACAACTCATTAGGTGCATTTAAAGTGGAGGTTGATAGGTTCTTGATTGATCAGAATGCCAAAGGTTACGGGTAGAAGGCAGGAGAGTGGGGTTGAGGGGAATAATAAATCAGCCACGATGGAATGGCGAAGCAGTCTCATTGACACACTTGGCCTAATTCTGCCCTTGTATCTTTTGATTTTATCACCTTTCCTGGGGCAAAGACCACCAACCGCAGGTTGCCAAAGTCCTGTTCCTGGGCCAGCCTTTCATGTTGTCCCCACGTGTAGATCATCTTCAAAGATCTGTCTTCTCCCGGGAACGAGGTCTTTGGAGCCTCTGTGGGTGTTTCTGCAACTCTGAGATTTTACCGGATGGAGTCGCCCACCCCCGTGCCCAACACTCCTCCTTCCTCAGCCATGCTTGGGACTGTTCGTGGCCGAGTGGTATCGTTGTCACGCGTACCAAAATCCAGCGAGAAAGGCTGTCTTGCACTCTCCTTTAATTGTAAGGCAATTGGAGGAAAGTGCAGGGGGTGTGTCAGAGGAAGCGTGGTGGGTGTGTGGAATGCGTTGCCGGGGTGGTGGTAGAGGCAGAGGAAGGGAAGGGCTAGATTGATCTTGGAGGAGGTTAAAGGTTGGCATGACATCGTGGGCTGAAGGGCCTGTGCTGTGCTGTGCTGTGCAGTTCGATGTTGGCTGTACATACAGATCTGACCGTTACACCATGCCTTGAGCTAGAACAATGTCAAACAGCGACGATTCAGGATAAAGTGTGAAAGCGACAGTGGAAGTGCAGTGCAGGGTAAACCATAAACTGCTGGACCATAATGAGGAGAATTGTGGGATCAGGACTCCATCTTATCAAGCAAGGGCTCCGTACAAGAGTCTAATCACAGCGGCATAGAAGCTGTCCTCGAGCTTGGAGGTAGATGTTCTCAGGCTTTTGTATCTTCTGCGCAATTGGGGGGGACGGGGGGGAGAGAGAATATCTTAGCTGGGTTGCTGGTTGTTTTACTGGGACAGCAGCAAGTATAGACAGAGCCCATTAAGGGGAGGCTGCATCCTGCGAAATGCTGAGCTGCATCCGCAACTCTCTGAAATTTCTCGCGTCTACATGCAGATCCATTTCCCGTACCAAGCAGTGAGGCGCCCAGATAGAACACTTTGTATGGTGAGATAAGAGATGACAGGGACATGAGGAATTTCTTCAGCCTCCTGAGGAAGTAGATGTGTTGGTGAGTTTGCCTGGACCTGATATCAACGTGATTGGACCAGGACCAACTACTGGTGATGTTCACACCTAGGAACTCAACCTCAGCACCACTGATGTAGAGAGGAGGATGTGCACTGCCCCCTTCCTGAAGCCAAAGACCATCTCTTTGGTTTTGTTGACATTGAGGGAAAGGTTGTTGTCATGACGCCATGTTACCAGTCTCTCGATCTCTTCCCTGCACTCCAGCTCAACGTTATTTGAGGTGTGGCCCTCGACAGCGGTGTCATCTGAAAACTCGTGGATGGGGTTAGAGTAGAATTTGGCCTCGCAATCATGGGAAGAGTTGGGAGCTGCGGGCACAGCCTCGTGGGGCTCCATTGTTTGGAATAATCATGGTGGATATGGTGCTGCCTGCCCTTACTGATGGGTTTCTATTGGTCGGGAAGTCACCGATTCAGTTGCAAAGGGAGGTGTTGACTCTCAGGCCCTGGAGTTTAGTGACAAGTTTGCTTGGAATGATAGTATGAAAGGCAGAACTGTGGTCAGTAAACAATAGTCTGAAGCAGGTGCCTTTACTGTCCAGATGCTCCAGGGATGAGTGTAGAGCCAAGGAGAAGATGTCCACTGTAGACCTGTTTCAGTGGTAGGTAAATTGCAGTGGGTTAAGGTTCAAATTTCGAAAGGTTCAAAGTATATATATGTCACCATGTACTACCTTTAAATTCATTTTCTGTCCATTCACAGTAGAACAGAAAAATACAATAGAATTAATCAAAGCCTACACTCACAACAACGACTGACAAACAACCAATGTGCAAAAGACAAATTATGCAAAATAAATAGATAGATAGATGAATATATACTGAAAACATGGGTTGTAGAGTCCGTGAAAATGAATCTGTGAGTATGAAATCAGATTAGAGTTTTGGTGGATCAGCAGCCTTATGGTTGAGGGGTAATAACTGTTCCTGAACCTGGTGGTGTGTGTCCTGAGGCTCCTGTACCTCCTTCTTGATGGAATCAGTTCAGGGTTGAGGTTATCCTCACTGGTTCAGGAGTCTGATGGTTGAGGGATAATAACTGTTCCTGAACCTGGTGGTGTGGGACCTAAGGCTCCTGTACCTCCTCCCCAATGGCAGTAGCAGGAAGAGTGCATGGACCGCGTGGTGGGGCCCCTGGTGATGTATGTTGCTTTCTTGTGGTGGGGTCCTTGCGGACATCTGGAAGTCTGGGGTTGATCCGTGAAGCAGTTTGTGATGGTAGATGTTGAAATGTGCTGTTTTGTGGCTGCAGTGCAGTGCAGCACATAAACGTTACTATAGTTTGGACTCTGCCGTGGTCCCCACTGAGAATCCACCCACTTTGCTGTCGCTGATCAATCACAGCCCGCAGTGACGTTCCTGTCTCTTTTCCTGCCGCAGATTTAAAAAAGAGAGATCAACCCAGCAAAATCGTTAAACTGGACGGCCTCTTTTTCTCCAATGTCACCGATGTCTCCTTCCAGCTCTCGTGGAGGGCAGAGAAGGTCTTTGACTCTTTCCTGGTTGTGTACGGGGTCCAGGGCTCCGAAGTGACGCGGAACCTCTCGGTGTCTGGGGAACGGAGGCTCGTTGTCATCACAGGACTCAGACCCAGCACCACCTACACCATCCGTGTCTACGGAGTCTCTGCTGCCGGGCGCACCAAGTCCCTCACCACCCTGGTAACCACCAAAGGTATCGTACTTCCCATCGACTTTTAGCTTACAGAAACCAGAATTTGCCTTTTCCTCTGGAAGTGTTTATTTTGTATTTATTAAGAGATTTTGTATTATTAAATCCATGCAGTCACGGGAAGCCCATATAAATTCATCACAACACACTGGAGAAACTCAGCAGGTCAGGCAGCATCCGTGGAAACAATGAGTCAACGTTTTGGGCCAGAACCCTTCGTCAGGACTGTAGGGGGAAGGGGCAGAGGCCCTATAAAGAAGGTGGGGGGAGGGTGGGAAGGAGAAGGCTGGTAGGTTCCAGGTGAAAAACCAGTAAGGGGAAGGATAAAGGGGTGGGGGAAGGGAGGCAGGGAGGGGTTAGGCAGGAGAGGTGAAGAAGGAATAGGGGAAAACACAATGGGTAGTAGAAGGAGGCAGAACCATGAGGGAGGTGATAGGCAGCTGGGGGAGGGGGCAGAGTGACATAGGGATAGGGGAAGGGAGGGGGAGGGAATTACCAGAAGTTGGAGAATTCAATGTTCATACCAAGGGGCAGGAGACTACCTGGCACCTACCAGCCTTCTCCTTCCCACCCTCCCCCCACCTTCTTTTTAGGGCCTCTGCCCCTTCCCTCTACAGTCCTGACGAAGGGTTCTGGCTGATCATTTAACCAATCATTTCCACGGATGCTGCCCGACCTGCTGAGTTTCTCCAGCGTGTTGTGAGTGTTGCTTTGGCCCCAGCATCTGCAGATTATTCTGTGTTTACTTATAAATTCCTTACAGACAGCCGTGGGATTTGAAGCCTGGATGGTGGCATTCTAACAGGGCTACACTAACCACTATGCTACCATGCTGCCCTTTACCTGTAACTGTGACAAGCAACTACTCTGTGCCTACAGGAGGCCCTGTGACATGTCAAACTAATACTCTTTAGGTCAGTGATTACACTTAGTAACGCTACTCGTAATTGTTAACGCAAACAACAGGAATTCTGCAGATGCTGGAAATTCAAGCAACACACATCAAAGTTGCTGGTGAACGCAGCAGGCCAGGCAGCATCTCTAGGAAGAGGTGCAGTCGACGTTTCAGGCCGAGACCCTTCGTCAGGACTCTTCCTTCAGTTAGTCCTGACGAAGGGTCTCGGCCTGAAACGTCGACTGCATCTCTTCCTAGAGATGCTGCCTGGCCTGCTGCGTTCACCAGCAACTTTGATGTGTGTTGTCGTAATTGTTAATGTCATTTCCTGTACACACACACACACATAAGGAGAACAAAATAGTTGCTACTCCAGATCTGATGCAGCACAAAAATAAAACCACAACAGGTAAAGAAGACAAAAATAGTTATAAAAACACAATAAATATAAATATATAAGATAACGTAGTTCAAAAAAACTGACCTGCCAATTAGCTTTTGAGGGAGATTGTTTAAATTTAATAAACTGGTGGAAGAAGACCTGAGAACTCAAGCAGGATTTTAAAACAGAAATTGTTCTGTAGTGTACTCCAGTCCCAGATGATTGAGCACTTTAGAAACAAGTAAGAGAATTTAAAATCAATTCTAAAGAAATTTAGAAAAAATTCTGAAGAATTCCAAAAGATACAGGAAGTCAATGCAGAGTAGTTAGGATGGGAGTGATATGTTCCCTCATCCTAATTTTGGTTAAAGGTCCAGCTATGGCATTCTGAATGAGATGAAGTTTGTCAATAGATTGCTTTAGAAGGCCAGTGAATGGTGCATTGCAGTGATCTGGTCTATTCCATATAAAGGTGTGAATTAGTATTTCAGCACTATTACGTGGCATCTGTGGACCATTTTCTGTCTTCTTTTCCACAAGCTCACTGTGAGTATACTCAATCATTTCCTTTCTGCTCCAGTTAATAAAAGCCGTGGTAAGCAGAGGAATGTTCAAATCTGGCCCCTCATTGGCCCTGGTTCACCAACCCACTGCCATGAAGCCCATCCCCATCGAAGTCTTCAATACCCAGTAATGCCTTTCTCTTCTGCAGAGACAAGCCAGGTGCAGCCCAGTGAAGCCATTAAACTGGAGAGCCTCCCCTTCTCCAACGTCACCACCAGCTCCTTCCGAATCTCCTGGAGGGCTGAGCAGATCTTTGACACTTTCTTCATTCTGTACGGGGTCCAAGGCTCGGATGTGACGAGGAACATCTCGCTGACCGGGGATCGGCGGTTTGCAGTCCTCACCGGTCTCAGACCTGCCACCACCTACACCATCCGTCTGTACGGGGTCTCTGCCAGCGGGCGTACCGAACCAATCACCACTGTCGTAACCACCAAAGGTATTGGTCTTAGGAAACCTAACTGTCCTCTTGTAGAAGCTGCAGCAAGGAAAGGGGTTAAGACAATGTCCAGGCAAGATTAGCTCACAGATAGAGTGCAGTCAACCTCAGCAAGCGTGGCCGTTGTGAAAAGGTCTATGAAGAGCACAGCTCCCCTTTGCACAACAGGGGACCAGAGCCATTTGACGTATAGAGACTAGATAATAGAAGGGTTCAAGGAACACACACCAACTAACTTCAAGGTATCATCAATTGTTATATTGTAATTTGTTTTGACTTTTAACACATGTGTTGTGCATTGTGCATGGTGATTGATGTTGCAAATAAGGAATACCACACAGTAGCAGCGGCAGTGAAGCGGGCATTTCAGAAGTTTCCCCAGATGTTCCTCCGCACTCTCATGTCTGTCTCCATCAAATCAGCATTGTGCACGGTCCCCTACTTGACAGATAACAGATATCATTCACCGGAGAGGCCGTGCGCGCTGCCGTCGCGCCGCCATCCTCTCCTCCAGGAATATGAACTTACCCAGTTTACCAGATGGTTAATATCCATCACTGTTAGTCAATTCTGTATAAAAATATCATTTCTCTGTTCAGACCAGACAGTTAGGTAATGGACCAGCCTGTTCTCCTTGTGCACAAGTAAATAAAGTGTGATTGAGTTCCAAGCTCAAGGGAAAATTTATTATCAAAGGCGGATACGATAGGGTCTCTTACGAGACTCCTGGATAGGTACGTGGAGCTCAGAAAAATAGAGGGCTATGGATAACCCTAAGTAATTTCTAAGGTAAGGACATGTTTGGCACAGCTTTGTGGGCCAAAGGGCCTGTATTGTGCTGTAGGTTTTCTATGCTGCTATGTTTTTTTTAACATACTACCCTGAGATTCATTTTCTTGCAGGCATTTACAAGAAAATAAAGAAATATAATAGAATTTACTAAAAACTATACATAGTCCAAGACTGACAATATGAAAAAGAAGACAAATTGTGCAAATGAAAAATAAATACTGAGAACATCAGTTGTAAAGAGAGCTTGAAAGTGGGTTTCCTCCGTGATCCTTACTGTAGTTTACATACCACCAGTGGCCGACTAAAATCAAGCATTTGAGATACTGAATGATGACATCACCAAACAAGAGACAGTCCATCCCAATGCATTTCAAATCTTAGACAGGGATTTCAACCAGGCTTGTTTGAAGAAATCCCTGCCTAATTGTCGTCGGCATCTAACCTGTAGCACCAGAGGTCACAACCCACTAGACCACTGTGATAAGGAATGCCTACCGTAAATCTGATCACTTGGCAGTCCTTCTCTCTGCATTCAGGCGGGACTTAAAGAGCAAAGCTCAGACGTAAAGACAAAGAGGTGGTGGAGGGAGGCAGAGGAGGGACCACAGGACTGCTTCGAGTCGGTGGTCTGGGCTGTGTTCCAGGAGCTGATCTGTGGAGCTGAATGAATACACCATGGTTGTCATGGACTTTATAAAAACAGTTGTAGAGAAGTGTTTCCCCACAAAATCATTCAGTTTTCCCCAAGCAGAAGCCCTGGATGAACCATGCGATCCACAATCTGCTGCGGGTCAAAACAAAGGCACTCAAGCCTGGTGACCAAGAAAGTTATGAGAGGTCCAGGTACGATCTCCGGAAAGCCACCTCATGGGTGAAGTGGAAATTTTGGATAAAACGTGAATCAATGAAGGATGCTCGACAACTGTGGCAGGGCTTGAATGCTGTCACCTCCAATAAAGTAAAATCAAGTGAGACAGCTGGCCACAAGGTTTTGTTTGCGGATGAGCTCAATGCCTTCTATACTTGCTTGGACCACCAGAAGATGGAGGAACCATCATGAACACCCACAGCCCCCAATGACCCTGTGATTTCAGCCTCTGAGGGTGACATGTGAACACACAGAGAGCATCTGACCTAGATGGGGTTTCTGGCTGAGTACTAAAGACTGTGTGGGCATGTGGCCAAGTGGTTAAGGCATTGGACTAGCGACCTGAAGGTCGTGAGTTTGAGCCCCAGACGAGGCAACATGTTGTGTCTTTGAGCAAGGCACTTAATTACACATTGCTCTGCGACATACAGCCAAGCATGGGTCCTAATGCCCTTCCCTTGAACAACATTGGTGTCGTGGAGAGGGGAGACTTGCAGCATGGGCAACTGCTGGTCTTCCATACAACCTTGCCCAGGCCTGCGCCCTGAAGAGTGAAGACTTTCCAGGTGCAGATCCATGGTCTCGCAAGATTAACGGATGCCTTAAAAAAATACTAAAGACCTGTGCTAGTCAACTGGCTGGAGTGTTCACTGAGATCGTTAATCTCTCACTTCAGTAGTCTGAGGTACAAGCAGGCTTCAATCATACTGTACCTAAGAAGAACGTGGTAACCTGCTTCAACGTCTATCGTACAGTAGCTCTTACTTCCACAATGATGAAACGTTTTGAGAGTTTGGTAATGAAACTTATCAACTCCTGCCTGCGAAGTGACTTGGATCCACTCCAATTGTCTACTGGCTCAACAGGTCCACAGCAGATGCCATCTCATTGGCTCTTTACTCAACCCTGGAACATCAAAGAAGCATATGACAGGATGCTGTTTATCGACTACAGCTCGGTGTTAAATACTATCATCCCCTCAAGCTAATCGATAAGATCCAAGACCGAGACCTCGATACCTCCTTGTGCAACTGGATCCTTGATTTCCTCACTTACGGACCCCAGTCAGTTTGGATTGACAAGAACCTCTCCTCCACAATCTCCATCAGCAGAGGAGCACCGGAAGGCTGTGTGCTTAGTTCCTGCCCCCACCCCCAACACCCTCTCGCTCCACTTGCTTTATACTTGTGACTGTGTGTCTAACCACAACTCCAATGCCAAATCAAAGGTGGTGACGAATCAGCATATAGGAGGGAGATTGAAAATCTGGTTGAGTGGTGTCACAACATCAACACCTTAGTCAGGAAGACCAAGGAGCTGATTATTGATTTCAGGAGGAGGAAACTGAGACGAAGGGTCTCGGCCCGAAACGTCAGCTGTATCTCTTCCTGCAGATGCTGCCTGGCCTGCTGCGTTCACCAGCACTTTTTGTGTGTGTTGTTTGATTTTCCAGCATCTGCAGATTTCCTCGTGTTTGCGTTCAATAAGACAGTCCTCGTCGGGAGATCAGGGCTGAAGAGGGTGCATTTATGAAGAAGGCTGGGCAGTGCCTGTATTTCCTCGCGAGTTTGCAAAAACTCAGCATGGCATGTAAAACTTCGACAAACTTCTATAGATGTATGGTGGAGAGTATACTGACAGGCTGCATCACAGCCTGGTAAGGGAACACCGAAGCCTTGAATGAAAAAAAAAGTAGTGGAGACAGCCCAGTCTATCTCAGGTAAAGCCCTCCCCACCCTTGAGACATATACACTTGCCCCATCACTGAGATGTTCCCACAACCTGTGGACTCACTTTTGAGGACGCTTCATCTCAAGTTCTCAATATTTATTCCTTATTTATTCCTTTTTTTTGTATTTGCACAGTTTCTTGTTTTTTGCACATAGGTTCTACATCCGGTTGGTGTGGTCTTTCATTGATTGTATTATGGTTATTGGGTTTACTGAGTATGCCTGCTGGAAAGTTGCTCTCAGGGCCGTATATGGTGATGTATCTACTTGGATAATACATTTACTTTGAGCTTTTGAACTGTAGGTCATGGAATCAGTTCAGGGTTGAGATGAGTGTCGGTTCAGGAGCCTGGTGGTTGTAAGGTAATAACTGTTCCTGAACCTGGTGGTCTGGGATCTAAGGCTCCCGTACTTTCCCATTGGCTGTAGAGAGCAGAGAGCACGGCCTGGATGGTGGGGGTCCTCGATGATGGATGCTGCTTTCCTGCGACACGAGTGTGAGAGGTTAATTGACAATGGTGTTCACACGGCGGGGGGGGGTGGGGCTTGTGAAGGATATATACCCTCCCTGTGAGGGGATCCAATGGTGAAGAGGAAGAGCCCTCTCGACCATTGAGCATGTTTACAAGGAGCACCGTCACAAACAAGTAGCATCCATCATCAGGGATCCCCACCATCCAGGCCGTGCTCTCTTCTCACTGCTGTCTTCGGGAAGAAGGTACAGGAGCCTTGGGTCTCACACCACCAGGTTCAGGAACAGATATTACCCCCCCAACCATCGTAGACAACCTCACTCACCACAACACTGAACTGATCACCGCAACACAACCTTTGGACACTTTCAAGAACTCTACAACTGAAAGTTTAAAGTAAAAAGTACGTTTAACATCAAAGTATGTATACCGTATACAATCCTCTGATTCGTCTCCTGACAGGCGGGCATAAAACAAAACATTGGAACCCATTAGAAAAGACTGTCAAACACCCAATGTGCAAAAAAAAACCACAAAAACAATAAAAGTAACCAAATAACTTTCAGAAGTAAAGCTCCCAAAGTGAGTTTACAGCCACGAAGCTAGTCACTGCAGCCGGTCCAGGAGCCGGTTAGTTGCGGGCCACGGCCTCAGTTCAGCACAGAGATTGGATCAGGCACCAAGACCGTCCCTGAATCCCACCCAGTGCAGGCCCCCGTGGAACCGCTGCACTCCCGGCCCACTCCGATAAGAAACCCCTGTCTCTGTTCAATTCCCGTAGAGAAGGCCAAAGCCAAGCCAAAGAAGCTGGGGAGCCTCACCGTCACCAGAGTTACCACCGACTCGATCCTCCTCTCCTGGACAGCGGAGAGGGGGTTTGAAGCCTTCTTGGTGCGGTACAAGGAGCACGCCAGTGGCACCACGCGGAACGTCACGGTGAGCGGCGACCGGCGGGCGTTGACCATCACAGAGCTACAGCCTGGCACCAAGTATACCGTCTACCTCCACGGTCTGGTGAATGGGCAGCGGACAAAGCCTCTCAGCCGAGTGATCACCACACCAGGTAAATGTGCCGAACACCCCCCCCCCCCCCGTGCACGTACCAGCGGGTTCACATGATGCTATTATACCCGCCAATGACTAGGGTTCAACTCCAATGACTGGGGTTCAACTCTGCCACTGTCTGTAAGAAGTTTGTACATTCTACCCGTGACTCTGTGTGTTTCCTTTGATTTCTGAGATTTCCTCTCACATTTCAAAGATGTACCGAGTTAACACAAACACAAACACAAAATACTCTGCAGATGCTGGGGTCAAAGCACACTCAGAACATGCTGGAGGAACTCAGCAGGTCGGGCAGCATCCGTGGAAACGTTGACTGTTCGTTTCCACGCATGCTGCCCGACCTGCTGAGTTCCTCCCGCGTGTTGCATGTACCAAGTTAGTAAGTTAATTGGTCACATGGGTATAATTGGGCACCCCTCAGCCATCAGGCTCTTGAACCAGTAAGGGATAACCATTCAACCCAACACTGAACTCTTCCCACAACTTGTGGACTCACTTTCGAGAACTTCTCAATATGAAGTAGATACAGAGGAGAGGTCAGGGATAAGTTTTTTACGCAGTGAGTGGTGAGTGCATGGAATGGGCTGCCAGTGACGGTGGTGGAGGCAGATACAATAGGGTCTTTTAAGACACTCCTGGTTAGGTACATGGAGCTTAGAAAAGTAGAGGGCTATGGGTAACCCTAGGTAATTTCTAAAGTAAGTACTGTGAGAGTAAGAGTTCAGCGCGGACTAGAAGGGCCGAGATGGCCTGTTTTCTGTGCTGTAATTGTTATATGGTTATATGTTTGGCACAGCATTGTGGGCCGAAGGGCCTGTATTGTGCTGTAGGTTTTCTATGTTTCTATTTACTGCTTGATTACTATTAATGTTATTATTATTTTTTTATATTCACTGTGAGTGCCTGCAAGAAATCAAATTTCAGGGTTATATAAGGTAATATATACATACTTTGATAATAAGTTTACTTTGAACCCTGGGCCAGAAGGGCCTGTTGCCATCCTGAATCTCCTACTCAATAAACAGAAACAATGGGCCTGTGCTTTAACAAGAAGTGCTCGAAGGCAGCTAGTGACAGCGCTCACCCTGGGCCTCAGATGGAAACCAGTAGTAATCAGTGCTAAATGGGGCTCTCTGGGCAGTCTTTCCCACTGGGATGTGGGCTCCACTGCAATGTGGGATTTTATTCCCATCCCACACTGTGGAAGGAAGGCTGGCTTACGGAAGCAGGAAAAGCTGACGCCTATCAGCTCCATGTGTCAGCTCTGCCCTGCAAAAAGATCGTGTCTGATAGTAAAGACCTCCATCGCACAGAAACAGTCTCTTCAGCCCACTGATCTGCCTCACCCCATCGGCCCATTCCTGACCATTGCCCTTCCATCAAAGGGTCAAAGGTTGAATTATTGTCAAAGTATGCTTACACAACTCTGATATTTGTCTACTGCAGATAGCCATTAAATGCAGAAAGACCATAGGTGTTAATGAAAGAAAAGATAGCAACTCAAAAACTGGCAAAATAATCAAAACTCAAAGACCCCAAAAATCCCCTCCCACCATCTGCAGCAAGGGGGTCTTTGAGTTTTGATTATTTTGGGGTCTGCGAGGTTTGTTTCTTTTGCTGGTGAGGGTGCGAGTTGATATCTTTTCTTTCATTAACACCCATGGTGTTTCTATATTTAATGGTTACATGGTCCATCCATGTACTTAACCAAATTTCTCTTAAACGTTGAAGTCAAATTTGCATCCACCACTTCCGTTGGCAGCTCGGTCCATCCTCTGAGTTAGGAAGTTCCCTCTCATGTTCCCCTTTTGTATTTTACCTTTCACCTTTAGCCTATGACCTCTAGTTCTAGTCTCAGCCAGCCTCAGTGGAAAAAGCCTGCTTGCATTTACCCTATCAAGACCCCTCATATTCTTGTAAACTTCTATCAAATTTCCGCTCAATTTTCTATGGTCTAGAGAATATGGTCCTAACCTGTTCAACCTTTCCCTATAACTCAGGTTCTCAAGTCCCAGCAGCATCCCTGTAAATTTTCTCCATAGTCTTTCGATCGCATTGATATCGTTCCTGTAACTACAACACTCCAAATTTGGCCTTGCCAACCTCTTTTACAAGCTCAACAGAATATCCCATCTCCTGTACTCAATACTTTGGTTCATGAAGACGAATGTGCCAAAAGCTTTCTTTACAACCCAGCTACGTCTGATGCCACTTTAAAAGAACTCTGAATCCAGTCTGAATCCCGCCCTCCCCAGTTCCTAGCACACTCCTCAGTGCGCTACCATTCAATGTGTAAGACCTACCCTGGTTTGTCCTCCCAAAGTGCGTCATCTCACGTTCAATACCATCCGCCATTTTTCAGCCCATTTTTCCAGCTGGTGCAGATGCCACTGCAGGATGTGATAATTTTACCTCGTCTCAATTTGCTAAACTGCTCCTTCCTTTACTTTTATAGCGTTGACATTCAAAATCCTAGCAACCTCTTAAATCTTAAATCTAGTTAAAAAGGCATCTGTTAGTCTTGCGAGACCATGGATCTGCACCTGGAAAGTCTTCACTCTCCAGGGCGGAGGTCTGGGCACAGTTGTATGGAAGACCAGCAGTTTCCCATGCTGCAAGTCTCCCCCTCCACAACACCAATGTTGTCCAAGGGAAGGGCATTAGGGCCCATACAGCTTGGCACCAGTGTCGTCGCAGAGCAATGTGTGATTAAGTGCCTTGCTCAAGGACACAACACACTGTCTCAGCTGGGGCTCGAACTCACGACCTTCAGGTCGCTAGTCCAGTGCCTTAACCACTTGGCCACGTGCCCACACGAATCTAGTTAAACTCATGACTAATGGAATCCAGAGATTCGGAAGTCAAGAATGCAACAGAAATCTTATTGCTTATATGTAGCTGTTTATTGAGGGTGTTGAATTCTGATATTTTCGATCAAAAGTTCTTTTGGAAGTCGGGTAATTGGCACAAAATGTGTTGGTTCACAATTGTTTTATTAAGTGCTAATAGAAGAAGGAGAATTGGAAACAGAATCTAGTGGAGAAGGGAAAAATGATGTAAAGGTGGTGAGCTAACACATTTTATACCATAGATAAGAAATTCTCCATTCAAAGTTCAAAGTAAAATTATTATCAAAGTACAGACCACCCTGAGATTCATTTATAATTCTATTTTGTGTTTGCTGAGTATGCAGGCAAACTCAATAAATACAAAATAGCGTAATACCAATAATATAATCAATGAGGACTACACCAACTTGGGCATTCAACCAGTGTGCAAAATACAACAGACTGTGCAGGTACAAAAAGAAACAATGAGAATAAATAGATAAATGAGAAATATCGAGAACATGAGTAGAAGGTGAGTGGGAACAGTTCGATGATGGGGCAAGTGAAGTTGAGTAAAGTTATCCCCTTTGGTTTAAGAGCCCGATGGTTGAGGAGTAATTGCAGTTCCTGAACCTGGTTATGTGGGTCCTGAGGCTCCTGTACCTCTCTCCTGGTGGCAGCAGCGAGAAGATAGCACGACCTGGGTGGTGGGGGGTCCACAATGATAGATGGCGCTTTCCTGCAACAATCTTTCATATAGATGTGTTCAATGGTGGGGAAGGCTTTACCCAAGATGGACCCAAATAAGAGTTAGCCAGTCAGATAGCCCTTTTCAGATAATGTGATATCAGAGAAATTTCCAAAACTTGCAAAGAGCTGTAACTAGTAGGGGATACACTGAAGAATTAATATATATACTGTGACCACTAGGGATCATACTAAACAGTTACATTTATATAGGTAGTTATATAAAATGCAAGAAGCCAATTAATTATTAAACGGATCAGAAAATAACGATCAGAAAATTTGAGCAGAGAACAAACAAAGGTAAAAAGAGCAGTGATCAGAATCAAGTTTATTATTCCCTGACATAGTCATGAGCTGTGTGCGTTTGTCACAACAGTATTGTATAAAAATGTATAGAAGTTACAGCGAGAAATATATAAAAAGGTAAGTAGTGTAAAAAGAGAGCAGTGCTCATGGTGTCATTGTCCATTCAGAAATCTGATGGAAGAGGGGAAGAAACTGTTCCTGAAACCCTGAGTGTGTCTTCAGGCTCCTGTACCTCCTTCTTGATGGTAGCAATGAGAAGAGGGCATGCCCTGGGCAAAGGGGGTCGTGAATGATGGATGCTGCCTTCTTGATGCATCACCTTCTGAAGTGTCAGAACAATTGAAATCATGATTGTCTCATACAAAGTGAGCTCACACTAAAATGATTACAACATTCCATTGATAACAGTTAACCTAGGAAATGGCCAGTCCCAGCTGGTGTGACACCCGCTGCAGAAAAACTGAGAAACTTCCAGAAAAATACAGACACAACTATTACTGTAAAAATACAAGCGCGCATAGGAATGTTAAACTCTAAAAATTCTTCAGCCCAATCCAACCACTGCAGGCCGCAACACTCCTGGAAAGTGAACTCCAAACACTCTCCTACCCAACTGAAGAAACCCTTGTTCCTCTCCAGCCAGCCTCCCACACTAAAACTTTACCATTGGCTCCCAGCTCCCTGGAATGAGGAGATAACATCTCAGAATTCTGTTCATTCCATTCCAAATCCCAAGCAACCCAGAATGATCACCGTACATCCTGAGAAGACTGACAAATTGACCTGGAGTAGGGTGCAAGCCCATTTTTGGATCAGCTTCAATTTAAACTCTTCATGGTCTTTATCTACAGCTACCACGGACAAGCCCACAGTGAGACTGGGCACCCTGTTGACCCCAACCATCAGATCGAACTCTGTCCGCCTCTCCTGGACCACGGACAGGACCTTTGACTCCTTCCTCATCCAGTACAGGGTCCAGGGATCGCAGGAGACCCGGAACGTCACGGTGGCTGGCGGGAAGCGAGTGTACCTCATCAGGGGTCTCCATCCCTCAACCCAATACATCATCTATCTCTACGGGATCTCGGGGTCTCTGCAGACCCAGCCGCTCTCCACCCAGATTACCACCTCAGGTACTGTGGAGCAGTCTGAACCCTCTCATTATGAACGTGTCCATCTCTCTCTGATAATTTCCAGGAAAAAGGCTGTAGTCTGGTTGCAAGAGGTGAGTTGATGTAAAAAGATTAGAGTTGACCAGACTAGATTAGGTAAAATTGGATGATCTGAGTTATAGAGAAAGTTTAATAGATTAGGACTTCATTCACTACAGTATAGAGAATGAGGGGAGATTTCAAAGCTCAAAGTAAATTTATTATCAAAGTACATATTTGTCACTATATCCAACCCTGAGATTCATTTTCTTGCTGATATTCACAGTAAATACAAAGAAACACAGTAGAATCAAAGTAAGGCCACATACAAGTGTGGCCAGTGGCCGGTGGACTTTGAGTCGAATGGTACCGGGTTCGGATCTAGTTGCCTCCTTGCACGCTTTCCATCCGTGCTGGGTTGAGTGTTGAGCTGGCAACTCGGCCTTGGGAAAAACAGGCAAATGTTAAGGAAACATCACGGTGACCATTGATTGTCCACTGAATGTCCACAAGGCGCAGAGAGGAACAACACGACAGACAAACACCAACGTGCAAACAAACCGTGCAAATACAAAAGGAGAAAATAAACAAATAGGTAGCAAAAACATGAGATGAAGTATTTCTAGGTTGTGGAAACAGTTTAGTGATTTGGCAAGTGATGTTGAGTGTTAGTGATACACAAAATTATGAGGGGTATCAATAGGGTAAATGCCAGAAGGCGTTTCCACTGAGCTTGGGTGGGACTACAACTAGAGGTCATAGTAGCAAGGATGAAATGTGAAATGTTTAAGGGGAACGTCTTCACCCAGAGAGTGGTGAGAGTGTGAAATGAGCTGCCAGTGGTAGTGGTGGACGTGGTTTGATTGCAATATTTAAGAGAAGTTTAAGTGCATGGATGGGAGGGGTGTAGAGGGTTAATAGTTCATCACAGACTAGATGGGCCACAGGGCCTCTTTCTGTGCTGTATCACTGTCCATCACCTCCATTTCAGCCACAACTCTGACCAACAATCACCCCCTCACATCACGTTTCCTGACATCCCAGGCTGATCTCTGTCAGTATGAATTAGACTCAACCTTTCATGCTCTGGACGGGGTCCAATGGGTTGTTCTCAAAGAAGGATGTTCTGAACAACAGTGGAGATTAGATTAGTTATGAGGACACTCAGTCCTCGTTTATTGTCATTTAGTAATGCATGCATTAAAAAATGATACAATGTTCCTCCAGTGTGATATCACAGAAACACAAGACAGACCAAGACTAAAAATGACAAAAAACACATAATTATAACATATAGTTACAACAGTGCAAAGCAATACTGTAATTTAATGAACAGCAGACCATGGGCACGGTAAAAAAAAAAGTCTCAAAGTCCCGATAGCCCCATCATCTCACGCAGACAGTAGAAGGGAGAAACTCTCCCTGCCATGAACCTCCAGTGCCGCAAACTTGCCGATGCAGCACCCTGGAAGCACCCGACCACAGCCGACTCTGAGTCCGTCCAAAAACTTCAAGCCTCCGACCAGCCCTCCGACACCGAGCACCATCTCTGCCGAGCGCTTCGACCCCGACCCCGGCCGCCAAGCAACAGGCAAGGCTGAGGATTCGGGGCCTTCCCCTCCGGAGATTCTGGATTGCACAACAGCAGCGACAACAGAACAGGCATTTCAGAAGTTTCTCCAGATGTTCCTCCGTGCTTCTCACGTCCGTCTCCGTATTGAAATCCCTGAACTCTCCGGGCGCAGTCACATGAATGTATGAACACCTTTGCTGGAGCAATTAAATTTGGGGTTGATCAATACTGGGGAACAAGGCAGCAGAGCGGTTAGCGTATAATGATGACAACACCAGTGATCAGCAACTGGGTTTCAGGCAGGGTTTACTAGAGCTGTTGGGTGGTTTAAACTAATACGGCAGGCAGATGGGAACCAGGATGACAGAGCTGAGGATGAGCCAGCAGGTTTACAAGCAGATGATGGATGTAACATGAACGTAACGAAGGACAAGCCATTGACTGGGTACAAATGCAGACTGAGCAAAGAGTTAAATTCTACCACAGATACAAAATTCAAAAGGCCGAAGAACATAGGACTGAAAGTGCTGTATTTAAATGTGCGTGGCAGTCGGAATAAGGTGGACGAACTTGTGGCGCAATTAGAGATTGGTCGGTATGATGTTATGGGCATCACTGAGTCATGGCTAAGATAAGACCATAGTTAGGAGCTTAAGGTCAAAAGATATATTTGTATCTAAAGGACAGGCAGGAAGGCATAGGCAGTAGTGTGGCTCTGTTGGTAAGAGACGGAATTATATCTTTAGAAAGATGTGACATGGGGTCAGAAAATGTTGAATCTTTGTGGCTGGAGTTAAGAAACTGCAAGGGTGAAAAAACTATTATGGGAATCATATATAGGTCTCCAAATAGTAGCCAAGATGTAGGGTTGAGGTTGCAAAGGGAGCTGGAAAAGGCGTGTAATAAGGGTAATGAAACAATTGCAATGAGGGAACTTCAATATGCAAGTGGATTGGGAAAATCAGGTTGGTGTTGGGTCTCAAGAGAGGGAATTTGTTGAATGCCTATGACGTGGTGTTTTAGAGCAGCTTGTGCTTGAGCCTACTGGGGGAAAGGCTATCTTAGATAGCCTTAGAGGTTGAAGACCTTGTAGAGTTTAAATTGAAGCTGTTCCAAAAATGGGCTTGCACATTACTGCAGGACAATTTGTCAGTTTTCCCAGGATTTAAAGTGATCCTTCTGGATTGCTTGGGATTTGGAATGGAGTGGACGGAATTCTATTATGTTATCTCCTTATTCCGGGGACCTGGGAGCCAGTGGTAAAATTTTAGTGTGAGAGGCTGGCTGGCTAGGAACAGGGACTTCTTCAGTCTTAGGAGTTGATAAATCCTTGATTGGACAGGGCGTGAAGAGGTATGTGGGGTTGGGGTGGGTGTAAGGCAGCAGATTGGGTCTGAGAGGAAAATTGGATCAGCCATGATGAAATGCTGGAGCAGACTCGATGGGCCAAATGGCCTAATTCTGCTGCTATATCTAATGGCCTTATATACAACCAATCTGCTCTCTGTCCTAGTGATGAGACCTCGGTGGTGACAGGGTACTCATTAGTCTCACAGCCTGAGGGAGGAAGCTGTTACCCAGTCTGGCAATCCCAGTCCTGATGCTCCTGTACCTCCTTCCTGATCGTAGTGGGTCAAAGAGATTGTGGGACGGGTGATTGGGATCCTCAGCAATGTCCTGCCGAAGGGCTTCAGCCTGAAACGTCAATTGTGCTTGTTTTCCATAGACGCTGCCTGGCCTGCTGAGTTCCTCCAGCATTTTGTGTGTGTTGCTTTGGATTTCCTGCATCTGCAGACTTTCTCTTGAATGCTTAAGGTTTTGTCTACAACGCTTCCGGTAAATGTCACAATTAGGAAGGGAGGGAGACCTGGATTACTTCCTAACTAATCAAAAATCTATCAACCACCTTTTTAAATAAACCCAATAGTTTGGCCGCCATAGCGCTGTGGCAATGAATTTCACAGACTTATCGCTCTCTGGCTAAAAAATCCCATCTTGACTCTGTTCTAAAGGGACGTTTTGATGTTCCGAGATATTGTGTAAAGAGACTATGAGATATTGCAGACTCCATTGTTGGGCTGTTGAAAGGCCAGTCTCCAAGGCTGTGAATTGCTCTGCTCGGGAAGAAGTGGTCTCCAGTCCTCCTCATACCATGACTTCTCTGTTTCAGATCCTGAAGACAAAGATGCATCAGCTCCAACGAAACTGGGCACCCTGTCGCCGCCGACCGTCTCGTCAAACTCTGTCCGCCTCTCCTGGACCACAGACAGGACCTTTGACTCCTTCCTCGTCCAGTACAGGGGTCAGGGGTCGCAGGAGACCCGGAACGTCACGGTGGCCGGCGGGAAACGAGTGTACCTCATCAGGGATCTCCATCCCTCCACCCGATACATCATCTATCTCTACGGGATCTCAGGGTCTCTGCAGACCCAGCCTCTCACCACCCAGGTCACCACTGCAGGTACCGTGGAGCGGTTTGAACCCTCTCAATGTGAATGTGTCTCTATCTTCCTATCTTTCTCCACTCCTTTTCCAGGTATTTGCCTGCAATCAGGCCATTGCTGCCTGGAAAAGCTGCAAATTAGCCTGCAATACCATTCATTCCACCCACCTCTGCCTCAGCCATAGCTCATTTATAAACAACCACTTTGAGTGTCTGATCAATCCAGGGTGTTCTACAGCAGTGTGAATTAGACCATGTTTGCACGCCAGGACTGGGGATTGGAAGGTCGGTCCAGAAAGGAAGTTTTGAGGAGGACAAGAGATGTTCAGTGAGGGAATTTTGGAGTAAGTAGTCCAGCAGGCCGCCACCAGTGACGAAACAATTAAAGTTTGAGAATCTCAAAAAAGCCCAGATTGTGCAGGGTCCGGATTCCAAGGTCCCAGCAGTAATTCTGGGCACTCAACTCACTGCCGTTACGCGGTTCTCACCGGGTACAATCCAAGGACTTGAGTCCCTCAAAGTTCTTCCTCAGTTAACCGGGATTGCAGTGGGTACTGACCAGCCTCCACATCCCCAACTGCTTCTTGGCCAACGAAAGTTAACAAACACAAAAACTACTTAAGATGTTTTAAAATCATGAGTAACTCACACAAAATGCTGGAGGAACTCAGAAGGTCAGGCCACACCGACAGAATGGGTTAAACAGTCGACATTTCAGGCTGAGCCCCTTCATCAGGACTGGAAGGGAAGCGGGGGGAAGAAGCCAGAATAAGAAGAGGGGATAGGGGAATGAGGACAAGCTGGCAAGTGGTAGGTAGAGCCCCAGAGAGGGAAGGTAGGTAGGTGGGAAGTGGGAATGAAGTAAGAAGCTGGGAGGTGAAGGTGGGAAAGGTCAAGGGCTGAAGAAGAAGGAATCTGATAGGAGAGGAAGTGGACCATGGGAGAAGAGAAAGGAGGAGGGGAACCGGAGTGAGGTGATGAGCCGATGAGAAGGTGTGAGAAGGAAACTAGACCGGGGAATGGAAGAGAAAAGGAGGGAGAGGCAGAAATTGCCGGAAGTTAGAGAAGTTGACATTCATGCCATCGGGTTGGAGTTTAAGCAGAGGAGTGGTCTCATCACGGCGGTAGAGGATTCTGGGGGTCCTCAACAATGCTTTGGGCCTCTCGTCTGCAACACTGCCACTAAATGTCACAAATAGTGGGGAGGGAGACCCCAATGACATCCTTACTAGTCTAAAATCTATCCTTTTTAAATATAAAGACAGCCTACACAGCGGCCTGTGGCAACAAATTCCACAAGTTCACCACTCTCTGGCTGAAGAAATTCCCCATCATCTCTGTTCTAAAATGATGTCTTGATGTTCCCAGACAATGTGATGTGAGTCTGTTTTATATTGTGAGGCATTACAGACTCCTGACAGGTACTCCCATTGGGCGGGTTAGGAATCGCTTTGCCCAACCACTCTCCTCAGGCAGCAGTGGCCTCCAGTCCTGCTCATACCATGACCTCTCTGTTTCAGATCCTGAAGACCAAGATGCAGCAGCACCAACGAAACTGGGCACCCTGTCACCCCCGAGCGTCACGTCGAACTCTGTCCGCCTCTCCTGGACCACAGACAGGACTTTTGACTCCTTCCTCATCCAGTACAGTGTCCAGGGATCGCAGGAGACCCAGAACATCACGGTGACCGGAGGAAAGCGAGTGTATCTCATTAGAGGTCTCAGTCCCTCCACCAAATACACCATCTATCTCTACGGGATCTCGGGGTCTCTGCGCACCCAGCCCCTCACCACCCAGGTCACCACAGCAGGTACCGTGGAGCGGTCCGATCCCTCTCATTGTGAACGTGGCTCTCTCTCTGTCCATCTTTCTCCATTTCTTTTTCCAGGGATTTATGGCAGTGAACTGATTTATTATAAAATTCAATGTACTTCTCTCTGAGTGTATCTCGTTTATAAATCAGCACTTCGTGTGTACCACAGCCCAGGCAGCAGTGTACCATGATGATGCCTTTGCAAAGGGCACCTAAAGTTTGGTTATAGAGCCGTACAGTACCACAACTATGAACCAGGCCCTTTGGCCCATCTAGTCCATGCTGAACTGTTATCCGTCAGAGTCCCATTGACCCGCTCACAGACCATAGCCCAACATCCCCCCCCACACACCCAGATACTAACATAAACTTCACTTAAATGTTGAAATTGAACCCACATCCACCAGTTCTGCTGGCAACTCGTTCCACACCCTCATCACCCTCAGTGAAGAAGTTCCTCCTCATGTCCCTCTTGAATATTTCAATTTGCACCCTTGTCCAGTTCTAGTCTCTGTGGAGAAAAGCTTGCTGATATATACCCTATCTAAACCCTGATATATCTCTGTCAAATTGCCTTGTAAAATTTCTCTGTACTCTTGCAAACTTATCGACATCTTTTCCGTAGGTGACACAATACTCCAAATTTGGCCTCATCAACATCTTGTACAATTTCAACAACTCCTGTACTCAGTGGTCTGAAGGCCAATGTACCAAAAGCTTTCTTTGCCACCGGTTACCTGTGACACCCCTTTCAAGGAGTAATGGACTTGTTTTCCCAGATCCCGCTGTTTCACCAGGCTCCTTAAGCTCCACTCTGGTTTGTCCACCCAAAATCCGACACCTCACCCACCTGCATTAAATTCCATCTGCTACTTTTCAGATAATTTTTCCAGCTGCTCAAATCCTGCTGCAAGCTTTGATAATCTTCCTCGCTGTTCGGTATTAGATTATGAGGACAAGCAGTCCTCTTTTATTGTCATTTAGCAATGCATGCATTAAGAAATGATACAATGTTTTTCCAGAATGATATCACAGAAACACATGACAAACCAACTTAAAAACTAACAAAAACTACATAATTATAACATATAGTTACAGCAGTGCAAAACAATACCGTAATTTGATAAGAACAGACCATGGCACAGTAAAAGTCTCAAAGTCTCTCGAAGGTCCCATCATCTCATGCAGATGGTGAACCTCCAGCGCCGCCAACTTGCCGATGCAGCATCCTGGAAGCATCCGACCACAGTCCGACTCCGAGGCCGTCCGAAAACTCCGAGCCTCCGACCAGCTCTCCGACACCGAGCCCCGAGCACCATCTCTGCCGAGCGCTTCGACCCCGGCCCCAGCAAAAGACAATAGGCAAAGCAGAGGATTTGGGGCCTTCCCCTCCAGAGATTCTCGATCGCACAGTAGCAGCGGCAGCGAAGCGGGCATTTCAAAAGTTACTCCAGGTGTTCCTCCGTGCTTCTCACGGCTGTCTCCATCAAATCCGGATTGTGCACGGCCCCCTAGTTAACACATAATCGATATCATTGGGAATGGCCGCGCGCTGTGTCACGTCGCCATCTGCTCCTCCCTCCATCCTTGGTGTCAGCCACAAATATGCTGATCCAGTTAATCACGTTATCGTCCATAGCATTGATATAGGTGACAAACAACAAAGGACCCAGCACAGATCCCTGCAGCTCTCCACAAGTCATGAGTCTCGAGTCATAGGAAAGGTACAGCACAGACACAGGCCCTTCAGCCCATCTAGTCAGTGCCGAGCCATTTAAACACCTACTCCAGTGAGCTGCACTGGGACCATACTACCCAGGTACCTTTTAAGTACTGAAATCGAGCTTACATGTACCCCTTGAGCGGGTAGCTTGATCCACACTATCACGACCCTTTGAGTGAAGATTTCTCTCATGTTCCCCTTAAACTTTTCACCTTTCACCCTGAACCTGTGACCTCTAGTTGTAGTCCCACCCAACCTCAGTTGAAAGAATGCTTGCATTTACCCTATCTATGCCTCTCATAATTTAGTATACCTATATTAAATCTCCTCTCAATCTTCTACGTCGCAAGAAAGATTGCCTATTTAATCTTTCCTTATAATTTAGGTTCTCCAGACCCGACAAAGTCCTTGTAAATTTTCTCTGTACTCTTTCAACCTTATTTACATCTTTTCTGTAGGTAGGTGACCAAAACCGCACACAATGCTCCAAACTAGGCCTCACCAATGTCTTATACAACTTCGACATAACATCCCATCTCCTCTACTCAATACTTTTCTTTCTGAGGGCCTGTTGAGGTTGTTATAGTCACGGGGTGGTAATGGTGCCATAAGGTCAGGATTATGGAGGAGAACTCCACCCTCACCAACCTGACCACTCACAGACAGACAGGTCTCCAACACCAGGCACAGTGAACCTGACAGCAACTTCAAATTATTCTGCAATTTACTGAATTCATATTTCATCCCTGACTTTTGCCCACATCTCTCCACTCAACACAATGTTTACAAACCCTATATTTAACATTTTCCGGCACCATTGTAATTTCTGGTGCAGAATGACAAGTCCTCCTGTCCGCTGTGTATTTCTCAATTTCTCAGTCCAAACCCACATATCAATTTTAGGCTCCAATCTCCGAGACCCTGCGGACAGTGGGAAATGCTCTATCAGTTCGCTGGAATATCGTGAAAATTCCAATTAAGTTGTTACTTTTAACTGTGGGTGTCAGAGGCTGCAGGGAACATTATCCCAGTATTTGGTTTTTGGCATGCCAATGGATTTTTTTCTTTGCTTCCTGTGGAGGCAGAGTTTACTGAAAGTTGCTGAAAGAAGTTATACCAAGTCCAAGATCAATCTGACCCTTCCCTCCCACAAACACCACAATTTTTATATCATCTGTGTGCCTATCTAAGGGTCTCTTAAATAATCCTAATGTCTCTGCCTCGATCGCCACCCATGTCTGTGCAAACAAAAAACTACCTCTGACTCCCCTGTGTATACTTTCCTGCCAACACTTTGAAGTTGTACCCCCTTGTCTCAGCCATGTACATCCTGAGAAAGAGTCTCCTGGCTGACCAGTTGATCAACAAACAGCTTGCAATTTGTCTTATATTGCACGTTGGTTGTCAGATTTAGTGCTTGTACATTCTATTGTCTTTCTTTATTTTCTGTAAATGCCTGCAAGGAAATGAATCACAAGATCGTATATTGTGACGCATGCCTACTTTGATAAAACACCCATCAATGTTGAAGGAGCCCCAGGTGCTTTACATCTGGAAAGCAAATCAAAGACTGCGTCTATGAAGGAATACCTTAAGGGCGGATATGTTCAGGGATGGAATTTCTCGACTTTACTGCCAGTGAGCTGAAGGCAAATGGCCGATACCAATGCCGATGATGCCAAAGGTTAACCACTGCGTACAAAAGTGCTTCTGAATTTCACTGCCTAAACCCAGCTCTCGATTTTAGGCTCCCTTCTCACTCCTCCAAATTGCAGCTAGCGGAATAGATTTCCTCTGGATGATCTGTCCCTTCCCTGGAATATCCTGGAAATTCCAATCAAGTTATCAGTTTACTGATCATTCCCTGGTGTCAGTGCTGCAGGGAATGGTGTCATTTTAAGTATCCTGGTATGGTGTGCAGATGGAGCTTTATGCTATCTGTGGCAGTCCAGGTTTCTGACAGATGCTACCAGTGATGAGTTGGAAGGCTAACTCCCGGCACTGGGAATCTCATGGCAGTGTAGAGGAACAGAATGATCTTGGGGTCCACCTCTGTAGATATCTCCAAGTTGCTGCGCAAGTAGATACGATAGTTAAGAAGCTGTATGGGGTGTGGGCTTTCGTTAATCAGGGGATTGAGTTCAAGAGATGCAAGGTAACGTTGCATCTCTATAGAACCCTGATTAGACCACACTTGGAATATTGTGTTCAGTTCTGGAGGCATCATTATAAGAAGGATATGCACACTTTATTAAGGGTGCAGAGGATGCGGCCTGGACTGCAGGACATGTCTTATGAAGGTAGGTTGAGTGAGCTGGGGCTTTTCTCTTTAGAGCGAAGGAGGATGAGAGGTGACTTGATAGAGATGTACAATATGATGAGAGGTGTACGTCGAGTGACTATCCAGGGACTTTTCCACAGGACGGATGTGGCTATTACAAGGGGGCGTAATTTTACGGTGATTGGAGGAAAGTATGGGTGGATGTCAGAGGTAAGTTTTTTCACACAGAGAGAGGTGGGTATGTGGAGCACACTGCCTGGGGTGGTGGCTGAGGAAGATATATTGGGGGCATTTAATAATCTTGGAGATAGGCACGTGGATGATAGAAATATGGAGGGTTATACAGGAGGGAAGGTTAGATTGAACATTGAGTAGGTTAAGAGGTCGGCACAACGTTGTGGGCCGAAGGGCCTGTACTGATCTGTACTGTTCAAATCACTCTGCACAGGCAGCAGATCAGAGGAAATATGAATGGTTCCTCATACCTTCACCTCTCTGGTTTTAGCTCCTGAAGACAAAGCTCCAGCGTCTCCAATGAAACTGGGCAGCCTGTCACCACTGACCGTCACGTCCAACTCTGTTCGCCTCTCCTGGACCACGGACAGGACCTTTGACTCCTTCCTCATCCAGTACAGAGTCCAGGGATCACAGGAGACCCGGAACATCACGGTGACCAGTGGAAAGCGAGTATACCTCATTAGAGGTCTCCATCCCTCCACCAAGTACACCATCTATCTCTACGGGATCTCAGGGCCTCTGCGGACCCAG
Organism: Mobula hypostoma; assembly: GCF_963921235.1. Lineage (NCBI taxonomy): Eukaryota > Metazoa > Chordata > Chondrichthyes > Myliobatiformes > Myliobatidae > Mobula > Mobula hypostoma. The sequence continues at coordinate 5,415,487 of NC_086101.1, read as the reverse complement.
CCCCTCACCACCCAGGTCACCACTGCAGGTACTGTGGAGCGGTCCGATCCCTCTCGTTGTCAACGCGTCTCTCTCTGTCCATCTTTCTCCAGTCCTTTTCCAGGGATTTGCCTGCAATCAGGGCCATGCTGTCTGAAGAGCAGTCAACTGATTTGTTATAATATTCATTCCACCCACTTCTGTCTGAACTATAAGTCAGGCCAGGCAGCAGTGTACCATGTCGATGCCTTGGGAAAGGGCACCGAAGTTTGGTTATAGTGTCGTACAGTACCACAGCTACAAACCAGGCCCTTTGGCCCATCTAGTCCATGCTGAACTGTTATCTGTCAGAGTCCCATTGACCCGCTCACAGACCATAGCCCAACATCCCCCCCACACATCCAGATACTAACGTAAACTTCACTTAAACGTTGAAATTCAAGCACTTCTGGCAGCTCGTTCCGCACTCTCATCACCCACCGAGTGAAGAAGCTCCCCCTCATGTTCCTCTTGAATATTTCAATTTTCACCCTTGTCCGGTTCCTGTCTCACCCTGCCTCCGTGGAGAAACGCTTGCTGGCATTGACTCTGTCTAAACCCTGATGTACCTCTATCATATCGCCTTGTAAAATTGCTCTGCACTCTTTCAATCTTATCGACATCTTTTCCATAGGCAGGTGGCCAGAACTGCACACAATATTCTGAATTAGCTTCACTGCTTTTCCAGACAGTTATTGCCTTCTGCAATTTCAACATCTCCTGTACTCAATCTCTGAAGGCCAATGTGCCAAAAGCTTTCTTTGCGACCAATTACCTATGACGTCCCTTTCAAAGAATAACGCACCTGTTTTCCCAGATCCTGCTGTTTCACCAGGCTCCTCCATGCCCCTCTGTTCACCATTTAAGCTCTGCTCTGGTTTGTCCCTCCAAAGTCTGACACCTCACACTTGACTGCATTAAATTCCATCTGCTGTTTATCAGCCACTTTCTCCGGCTGCGCGAAATCCAGCTGCAACCTTTGATTGTCTTCCTTACTTGGTGTCAGCGACAAGTTTGCTGATCCAGTTAACCACATTATCATCCAGATCACTGCTATAGATGACAAACAATAATGGACCCGGCACAGGTCCCTGTTGGCACACCACTAGTCACAGGTCTACTGGCAGAGAAAAGGCACAGCACAGAAACAGGCCCTTCAGCCCATCTAGTCAGTGCCGAGCCATTTAAACTGCCTACTCCAGTGAGCTGCACTGGGACCACAGTTACCAGCCTACTACCCAGGTACCTTTTAAGCATTGAAATGAAGCTTCCACGCACCACTTGAGCTGGTAGCACGATCCACTCTCTTACAACCCTCTGAGTGAAGAAGATTCCTCTCATGTTCCCCTTAAACCTTTCACCCTTAACCCATAACCTCTGGTTGTAGTCTTCACAACCTCAGTGGAAAAAATGCCGATGATGTCAAAGGTTAACCACTGCGTACAGAAGTGCTTCTGAATTTCACTGCCTAAACCCAGCTCTTGATTTTAGGCTCCCTTCTCACTCCTCTAAATTGCGGCTAGCGGAATAGATTTCCTCTGGATGATCTGTCCCTTCCCTGGAATATCCTGGAAATTCCAATCAAGTTATCAGTTTACTGATCATTCCCTGGTGTCAGTGATGCAGGGAATGGTGTCATTTTAAGTATCCTGGTATGGTGAGCAGATGGAGCTTTATGCTATCTGTGGCAGTCCAGGTTTCTGACAGATGCTACCAGTGCTGAGTCGGAAGCCCAATTCCCGGCGCTGGGAATCTCCTGGCAGTGTAGAGGAACAGAATGATCTTGGGGTCCACCTCTGTAGATATCTCCAAGTAGCTGCGATGATTAAGAAGCGGTATGGTGTGGGGGCTTTCGTTAATCAGCAGATTGAGTTCAAGAGATGCAAGGTAACGTTGATTAGACCACACTTGGAATATTGTGTTCCGTTCTGGAGGCATCATTATAGGAAGGATGTGCACACTTTATTAAAGATGCAGAAGATGCTGCCTGGACTGCAGGACATGTCTTATGAAGGTAGGTTGAGTGAGCTAGGGCTTTTCTCTTTAGAGCGAAGGAGGATGAGAGGTGACTTGATGGAGATGTACATGATGGTAAGAGGTGTACATCGAGTGACTATCCAGAGACTTTTCCCCAGGATGGATTTTTTTTTATCGCAGAGAGAGGTTGGTATGTGGAGCACACTGCCTGGGGTGGTGGCTGAGGAAGATATATTGGGGGCATTTAATAATCTTGGAGATAGGCACGTGGATGATAGAAATATGGAGGGTTATACAGGAGGGAAGGTTAGATTGAACATTGAGTAGGTTAAGAGGTCGGCACAACGTTGTGGGCCGAAGGGCCTGTACTGATCTGTACTGTTCAAATCACTCTGCACAGGCAGCAGATCAGAGGAAATGTGAATGGTTCCTCATACCTTCACCTTTCTGGTTTTAGCTCCTGAAGACAAAGCTCCAGCGTCTCCGATGAAACTGGGCACCCTGTCACCACCGATCGTCACGTCCAACTCTGTTCGCCTCTCCTGGACCACGGACAGGACCTTTGACTCCTTCCTCATCCAGTACAGGGTACAGGGAACACAGGAGACCCGGAACATCACGGTGACCGGCGGAAAGCAAGTGTACCTCATTCGGGGTCTCCATCCCTCCACCAAGTACACCATCTATCTCTACGGGATCTCAGGGCCTCTGCGGACCCAGCCCCTCACCACCCAGGTCACCACTGCAGGTACTGTGGAGCGGTCTGATCCCTCTCGTTGTGAACATATTTCTATCTATCTATGTTTATATGTCTCTCTTGCTCATATATGTAAATATATTAGAAACAGTATAAATAAGCCAGTTCTAAAATCTACAGAGAAATCACAAACTCCACATTGTCAACACACGGACATGTGCACACATGCACAGCAGAGGGAATATTCTTACAGCGGAGAGAGTGTGGGACCAGAGGGCACTGCCTCAGAATAGAGGGACGTCCATTGAGAACAGAGGTGAGGAGGAATTTCTTTTAGCCAGAGGGTGGTGAATCTGTGGGATTCATTGCCACAGACATGTGTGGAGCCAAGTCATTGGGTATATGTAATGTGGAGGTTGATGGGTTCTGGATTAGTCAAGTCATTAGACGTTACAGGAGAATGGCGTTGAGGAGGATACTAAAGCAGCCATGGAGCAGATTCAGGTTCAAGTTCAAGTATATTGCCATCTGTTTGTCCATACTGTATATACAGTACAACCAAATGAAATAACATTTCTCTGGACCACAGTCCACCCACAAAGCATGTACATTAAACATAATTAAATTAATAATGTAGAATTCAAAATGGACATTAGGCTCAGAGCAAGTAAACAGCAAACAGCTCATGATGGGAACTCGGTGGGGGCAGGGTATTCATACTCTCACAGCCTGAGGGAAGAGGATGTTCCTGTGCCTCCTTCCAGATAGTAGTGGGTCAAAGTGATTGTGGGCTGCTTGGTAGGGATCCTCAATTTGTAATGACCCGTGTGCGCAAAAAATCTTCTGCTGAGCAATTGTTTTTGCTCAGTGACAACAACATGTGCGTATTGAATAATTTCTTCAGTAAAAACAGTATAAATAAGCCAGTTCTAAAATCTGCAGGCGAATCATCGCAAACTCCACGTTGTCAACACCGTCTGCATCAGAAACCAGAAAAGGAAATGTGATTGGATAGGATCGTGGAATATACTTAACATGACAACGAGGTCAAGGGTGACAACCTTTAGTGCACAGTTTAAATTTCTTTGTGCGCTAGTAGCAAAGGATGGGCATGTGCGCGCACACACACACACACACACACACACACACACACACACAACTTAGAGGGGACATTGATTTAGAGTCCTTGAAAGTGGTTTGTGGGAACAGTTCAGTGATGGGGTGAGTGAAGTTATCCCCTCTGGTTCAAGAGCCTGATAGCTGAGGGGTAATAACTGTTCCTGAATTGGTGGTGTGGGACATGTGTCCAACAGCCAAGAATCAATTAGACATAATGTTATGGTCTGTGGTCAGACAACCATGGGCTTAGTCAAGCCTCGAGACTCAGAGGACTGTCTTAAGGGCAGAGAACACGGGCCTCAGGCAGCTGAGAGACAACCTGCCAATGATAGAACAATTAAGAGAACTTTTGGCACATTGGCCTTCATATTCGGAGTACTGAGTCCAGGAGTTGGATATTATGTTGAAGTTGTATTAGGTGTTAATGAGGACATATCTGAGGCATTGTGTAGGAGTCCTCACACCTTAACCTCTCCATTTCAGCTCATGAGGACAAAGATGCCCCATCGCTGGTGAGACTGGGCACCCTGTCAACCCCAACTGTCACATCGAACTCTGTCCGCATCTCCTGGACCACAGACAGGACCTTTGACTCCTTCCTCATCCAGTACAGGGTTCAGGGGTCGCAGGAGACCCGGAACATCACGGTGGCTGGCGGGAAGCGAGTTTACCTCATCGGTAGTCTCCGTCCTTCCACCAGATACACCATCCATCTCTACGGGATCTCGGGGAGTTTGCAGACCCAGCCGCTCACCACCCAGGTCACCACTGCAGGTACTGTGGAGCGGTCCAACGCCTCTGAATGTCAACCTCTGTCTCCTTCTTCCTCTCTCTGTCTCCCTCTCTTTCAAACTCTGTCTCCATCTCTCTCATTCTCTTCTCCCCTTCCCCCTCCCCCCCCCAACTTTCTCCCTCGCTGTTCTCCACCCCCTCTGTAATTGTCCATCCAGGAACTCACGTGTAGACTGGCAGATGTGCTCAGGATCATTCCTGCGTCAGAGAAGCTAGTTGTTAGTGTAAAGAATCATCACAAATTAGGCGATATTTTTGTAATGTTCACTCGGTCCAGCTCACTCATTTTTAAATGTCCTGAAGCAGATTTAGTTGCTTCCTCCCTGTGGACTAACAATTTCTGTCAGGGGCCTCAAACGGTGTGTTAGAAGCCAATTCTGGAGGTTGTGCGAACTGCAGTGAAATCCATGTCTCCTCACACCTCAACCTCTCTGTTTCAGATCCTGAGGACAAAGGTGCCCGATCACCGTTGAAACTGGGCACCCTGTCAACCCCGACCGTCACATCAAACTCTGTCCGCCTCTCCTGGACCACAGACAGGACCTTTGACTCCTTCTTCATCCAGTACAGGGTTCAGGGGTCGCAGGAGACCCAGAACATCACGGTGGCTGGCGGGAAGCGAGTGTACCTCATCGGTAGTCTCCGTCCCTCCACCAGATACACCATCCATCTCTACGGGATCTCGGGGAGTTTGAGGACCCAGCCCCTCAGCACCCAGGTCACCACCGCAGGTACCGTGGAGCAGTCCGATTGCTCCCAATGTGAACTTGTCTCTCTCTATACGTTGGTTCAGTCTGTTTTTAGGGAAACACTCAGCAGAGGAGCTCAGGGCCGTTACTCCCATGGTCTGAGAAAGAACAGCTGTGAATTAGCGTAGATATCTGCGCAGACTAGCTGTGTTACTGTACGTTGCATTGCCTTCTGTGTCAGAGTGTCATAAGGGGGTGGCTGGGAACGGACCCAAGGGCAAGACACAGACACTGAAGTACTAGGACAGGACTAGGATACAGGGCGAGGGCAAGGACATGGAAACAAAAACCGGAAATCCGGAACCGAACTGGACAAGGGAGCTAGGAGCGGGGCAAAGACGTGACTTGGCTGGCAGGCAGGACGAGGCTGAAGACCAGAGACTTGAGGCCAGGCTTGGGGCGAGGCTCGAGGCCTGGGGTCTTGAAGCTCCTCCTGGGCAGGGCGCGGTACACCACCCGACGGAGGCAAGGGACAGGAAGGGACAGAACCAACCACAGGGTAACGGCAATACGGCCTGGCTTACCCGACGGAGGCACGGGACAGGAAGGGGCAGAACCAACTGTAGGTAATGGCAAGATGGCCTGGCTTACCTGACGGAGGCGAGGGACAGGAAGGGAGCTAGGTACAGGGTGGCTCCAGGACAAGACTTCAGGCGAGATGAGGCGAGAGTTACCAGCAAGACAAGGCAAGGCTTCAGGCAAGGAAACAGAAGGCAGGGGAAGGGATACAAGGAGTAAGGACAAGAACAATCCAGCAGCCACACCCTGGTCTCTGGAGGTATTTATTCAGCCAGCCCCAACGAGCATCAGCTGCCTCAATTAGTGCTCAACAGGAACAGAAACAGGGTAGATAGGAAAACCCGGAGCAAGGGTCGATGGACCGGACCGTGACCCGGAATGCGGACTTCACGGACCGGACCATGACGCAGAGACGACTAAACAGCCAACAATTCTCATATCTGCATAGGCATAAGACAGAGGAGCAGGATCCAGCCGAATGAGTCTGCTCTGCCACTGCATCATAGCTGATCTATTATCTCTCAACCCCGTTCTCCTGCCTTCTCCCTGTAACCTTTGACCCTGACTAAATCAAGACCCTATCAACCTTTGCTTTAAATATACTCAAAGGCTTATTCTCCACAGCCGTCCATGGCAAAGAATTCCACAGATTCACCAGCCTCCTGCTAATGAGACTCCTCACCTCTGTTCTAAGTGGGTGTCCCTCTATTCTGAGGCTGTGCTCTCTGGTCCTACACTGTCTCACCACCAGAAACATCCTCTCCACATCTGCTCTTTCAAGGACTCTTACCATTTGATAGGTTTCAATGAGATCCCCCGTATTCTTCAAAATTCCAGTGAGTACAGGCCCAAAGCTGCCAAACATTCCTCATGTGTTAACCCTTCATTCCTGGAATCATCCTCGTAACCTCCTCTGGGCTCTCTCCAATGACAACACATCCTTTCTGAGATATGGGGCACAAAACTGTTGACAATACTCCCCGTGCGGCTTGACTAGTGTCTTATAAAGGCTCAGCATTATCTCCTTGCTTCAATATTCTATTCCCATTCAAATAAGTGCCAACATTACATTTACATTTACCATTTTTACCACAGACTCAACCTGTAAATTAACCTTCTGGGAGGCTTTCATGAGGACTCCTAAGTCCCTCCTAAGTCCTGATGTTTGAATTTTCTCCCCATTTAGATACTAGTCTGCACTGTTGTTCCTTTTACCAAAATGTATTATCGTTCATTTCCCAACACTGTATTCCATCTGTCACTTTTCGCCCATTCTTCCAATTTGTCCAAGTCCTGCTGCAATCACATTGCTTCCTCAGCACTACCTACCCCTCCACCTATCTTCATATCATCTGCAAACTTTGCCACAAAGCCATCAATTCCATTATCTAAATCACTGACAAACAATGTGAAAAGCAGCGGTCCCAATACTGACCCTTGAGGAACACCACTAGTCATTCACTGTTTTTAATGGAGGTCGGGATTGAGGACGTGATTTTAAGTTTAACTCTGTTTGGTTTCAAGTTAGCCCATTGCTTTGCCTTGCTTTTAGTTAGCTGCACGGTGGGTTTTTTTTGGGGGTTTTTTTTTTCTTTTTTTTCCATTGATATATATAAAATTTAGTATATTATTATGTTATCTTGGTTTCTTATGCTTAAATTACATTGTTTGTAGTATTTTCTTTTTGGTATTGTTATCTTTTGGAATCTTATTATACTTTAACATTGTATTAATGTTTATATGGCTTACCTTTTTTGTATACTTACTCAATAAAAAGATTTAAAAAGAAAGAAAAGAAAGAAAGAGGAACACCACTAGTCATAGTCATAGTCATACTTTATTGATCCCGGGGGAAATTGGTTTTCATTACAGTTGCACCATAAATAATAAATAGTAATAGAACCATAAATAGTTTAATCGTAATATGTAAATTATGCCAGTAAATTATGAAATAAGTCCAGGACCAGCCTGTTGGCTCAGGGTGTCTGACCCTCCAAGGGAGGAGTTGTAAAGTTTGATGGCCACAGGCAGGAATGACTTCCTATGACGCTCTGTGTTGCATCTCGGTGGAATGAGTCTCTGGCTGAATGTACTCCTGTGCCCACCCAGTACATTATGTAGTGGATGGGAGACATTGTCCAAGATGGCACGCAACTTGGACAGCATCCTCTTTTCAGACACCACCGTCAGAGAGTCCAGTTCCATCCCCACAACATCACTGGCAGCCGACCAGAAAAGGCCCCTTTTATTCCCACTCGCTGCCTCCTGCCTGTCAGCCATTCTGCTATCTACACCAGTATCTCTCCTGTAATGCCATGGGATTTTATCTTGTTAAGCAACCTCATGTGTAGCACTTTATCAAGTGCCTTATGAAAATCCAAGTAAATGACATCCACTGCCTCTCCTTTGTCCACTCTGCTTGTTACTTCCTCGAAGAACTCCAACACATTTGTCAGGCAAGATTTCCCTCTTAGAAACCATGCTGACTTTGACTTATTTTATAATTGGTCTCAACGTACCCTGAAACCTCATTCTTAATAATAGACTCTGAGACGTTCCCAGCCACTGAGGTGAGGCTAACTGGCCTATAATTTCCTTTCTTTTGCCTTCCTTCCTTCTTAAAGAGTCTTCCAGTCGTCTGGGAACATAATCGAGTAATTCTTGAAAGATCATGACCAATGCATCCTTTACCTCTTCAACAACCTCTCTCAGGACTCTGGGATGTAGTCCATCTGGTCCAGGGGACTTATCCACCTTAAGACCTTTGAGTTTGCCTAGCACTTTTTAATAGCAATGGCACTCACTCCTGCTCCCTGACACTCATGGACTTCTGGCACACTGCTAGTATCTTCCACAGTGAAGACAGATGCACAGTACTTATTAAGTCTTATGGTCTTACAATACTGAGAAAATAGATATGGTAATTGCAAGCAGGCTGTTCCCACTGAGGTCGGGTGAAGCTAAAACTAGAGGTCATAGGTTAAGATGAAACCTGAGAAAGTGACCAAAACTGCGCACAGTTACTTGCTCTTACGTTTTGGATTTCTGAAATGTTCTCTGATCTCTTGTTCACCGTATGTGTGCAGCTGGGCGTACCCCATCGTTTCTCACCACATTGCCCTCTCTGCTTTAGCATCTGAAGATCCTACAGCACCAGTGAGACTGGGCACCCTGTCAACCCCGACCGTCACATCGAACTCTGCCCACCTCTCCTGGACCACAGACAAGACCTTTGACTCCTTCCTCATCCAGTACAGGGTTCAGGGGTCGCAGGAGACCCGGAACCTCACGGTGGCCAGCGGGAAACGAGTGTACCTCATCGGGGGTCTCCATCCCTCCACCCGATACGTCATCTCTCTTTATGGGATCTTGGGGTCTCTGCGGACCCAGCCCCTCACCACCCAGATCACCACCGCAGGTACTGTAAGGCACTGGGTGCAATGATGCATCTCTTTGACCATCCCTCACTCTCCTTCCCTCTCAGCCCCTTTTCCCTTCCTTTCCTCAATTGCTTCTCCCACTCTACGGCATCCCTCTTCCACATCCCATCTCTCCTGTCCCTTTCCCTCTCTGAATGTGTTTATTAATGATGGTTTAATGTCACTTCCAGTACACAGGTGTAAAGAAGGATGGAATAGTTTTACTCCTGAGGCAATGCAACACAATAAGGCACACAATAATAATAAAAAAACACAATAAGTATAAATACACAAGATAGCTTATATACAGAGATTGATTGTATGTCCATAAAGTGACACTAGGCATAGGAGTGTCTGTGCATGAGGTGACTGCCAGGGAATGATAAAGTAGTGGTGGTTGGGGGTGTGGAGGGGTGGGTTAGTGGGTGGAGGTGTTGATCAGCCTCACTGCTTGAGGAAAGTAACCATTTTTGAGTCTGGTAGTCCTGGCGTGGATGCTACGTCACCTCCTCCCTGATGAGAGTGGGACAACCAGTCCATGAGCAGGGTGGGCAGGATCCTTCATGGTGATACTGGCCCTTTTCCAGCATCTTTCAGTATATATGTCCTTGCTGGCTGGGCTGTCTATCTGTGTATCTTTCAGATTTATTACAGGAGGGTGCTACGTGGATATCACACAAGGAAGCTCCAGCTCCAGCAGTGAAGCAAAGCTCCTCTCTCACCCCTCCTCCTTCTCTGGCATCCTCCCTTCTCCCAGGGTCTCACTCACTGAAGGGTGGGCACCCGAGTCCCACCAGCGATCACCTCCTTTCAATCCCAGTTTCCACAGGCAGGTGTGGGAGTCGTGCTAAGTGGTGAGGGGCACGGTTAACATAACATCCAGGCGAGGGTAAGGATGGGCTGTAGCTGGAGAGCACACAACCCGGGCAAGAGTGATTGAGCAGTGGATATGTGTGTGTTCTGGGTCCAATTATCGGCGAAGACACAGGGAAGATTAGAAAAAGATTTTATAAAGATGAACGCAAACACAAGGAAATCTGCAGATGCTGGAATTTCAAGCAACACACATAGAAGTTGCTGGTGAACGCAGCAGGCCAGGCAGCATCTCTAGGAAGAGGTACAGTCGACGTTTCGGGCCGAGACCCTTCGTCAGGACGTCAGAGATAGGACGTCCTGACGAAGGGTCTCGGCCCGAGACGTCGACTGTCCCTCTTCCTGGAGATGCTGCCTGGCCTGCCGCGTTCACCAGCAACTTCGATGTGTGTTGCTTCTAAAGATGAAGGCCTTTTCCCCACTCATATTGAAACTTTGAAATACACAGTGAAATGCACTGATGACCAACGCAGTCCGAGGTTGTGCTGGAGGCAGCGCACAAGGATCGCCACACTTCCTGCACCAGTGTAGCATGCCCAGAACTCACTAACCCCTAACCCTTACGTTTTTGGACTGTGGGAGGAAACCAGAGTACCCCGAGGTCACGGGGAGAACGTGCGTACTCCTTACAAACCATTGCCGTTGCGTATAGTGTTCTGCAAACTGCTCCACCACCGTGATTCCTCAGATTTAACTCAATTACAGAGAGCGGGATCTCTGGGGCAGTGGGATGCTGCTCTTCTTTGTTGCTCCCTACATAAACATTTAGTATACGTAACTCTCTGCCTCTCCTTTTTCTGGGATGCTCTTCCCCCACCCTCAACCATCCCATCTCTCCCCGACTCTCTCTCACTTCCTCCCCGAGAGACAGGAGCTGATATTCTGCAGATGCTGGAAAACCAGAGCAACACACACAAAATGCTGGAGGAACAGGCAGTATCTATGGAAAGCCAGCGTTCTGGGCCGAGACCCTTCACCAGGACTGGAAAGGAAGGGGGCAGAAGCCTGAATGAGACGGAGAATAACAAGCCAGAATGAGAAGATGACTCTCTATTCCCCTCCATAGAAGCTGCCTGATTTGCTGAGTTTCTCCAGCACTTTATGTGCGTTGCCATGGGAACTGCGAACCAGCTAATGGCCGTGTATTTTGTATTTCAGCCTCCACCCTCATGGAGGGTCAAAAGCCGGTGGTTGTGCCGACTCTGGATGGTGTATCGGTTTCCAGGGTCACTGGGCACTCCCTCGAACTCTCCTGGGAGGCAGGAGGTACCTTTGACTCCTTCCTTGTCGAATACGTAGCCACGGGCTCTGTGGACGTGAGAAACCTCACGGTAACTGGCGAGCGGCGATCCACGGCCATCATAGGCCTCAGGCCTAGTATGGCCTACACACTCTGAGTCTATGGGCTCTCCAATAGCCAGCACACCAAACCTCTTAAGCACTGTTGCCAATACCACAGGTAGTCCCGGCATAGTCCAGTACCAATTTGTTCTTCTTCTTGTAAAGCTTAGTTGCGGTTGGCAGACCAACGTAGCACAGACCTTCTGAGGTGGTGTGTAGAGCAGAGAGACAAGAAGTTCGCCCACTATATTTCCCCCACCAAAAAAAACTCAGACATAAAGCCTAATGCTTTTCAGAAAGCCAAATACACTCTTATATATGTTAGAATGGCAGTAATACCCGAACAAACTCTCCATGTTAAACTGTCTGTCCCAAAAATCTCAATTTAGCAATTAGATGTTTGCTCTGCGCCTCATAGGAACTGTATCCAAACAACATATGCTGCTCCTTTTCTTACCACTTGCGCTCCCTAGAGATGCCCCTATCACACACAGTAATTCTGAACAGGGAATTAAACCCAATATGCCCAGAACATAAACTTGTAGGTATAAGTTACCATGGAGAGCATTCTGACAGGCTGCATCACTGTCTGGTATGGAGGGGCTACTGCACAGGACCGAAAGATGCTGCAGGGGGTTGTAAATCTAGTCGGCTCCATCTTGGGTACTCGCCTACAAAGTACCCAGGACATCTTCAGGGAGCGGTGTCTCAGGAAGGCAGTGTCCATTATTAAAGACCTCCAGCACCCAGGGCATGCACTTTTCTCACTGTTACCATCAGGTAGGAGATACAGAAGCCTGAAGGCACACACTCAGTGATTCAGGAACAGCTTCTTCCCCTCTGCCATCCGATTCCTAAATGGACATTGAACCGATGAACACTACTTCACTTTTTAATATATATTATTTCTGTTTTTGCACGATTTTTAATCAATTCAATATACGTATACTGTATTTTATTTATTTATTCTTCTATATGATGTATTGGATTGAACTGCTGCTCAGTTAACAAATTTTATGACACGTGCCAGTGATAATAAACCTGATTCTGATTTCGATTCCCTCCTTTTATACCAATCTCCCAGCTGAGTTCCCACCATCTGAATTTTATATAAATGCCGTCCTTTCATTCCGTTTGCACATTGATCCAATATTAAACTGTACCTTTCAATTGCTTCCTAGTCCGTTGTCTCTGCCTACAAAATGCTGAACCATTCACAGTCCCTTCGAATGTTTGGGCAAAGCAACTGGGAGAGGAGATAGTGACTGGTGCCCTGGCTTTAACTCAGCCGCACAGCTCAGAAACAGGCCATTCAGCCCGTCTGGTCCATACTGACCGTGATATCAATTCAACAAGCCTCATTTGCCCATGTTTGGTCCATATCCTCTAAACCCTTCCTAACCGTATACCTGTCTGACTGTCTCTTAGAGATATATCTAACACTACAGCACAGAAATAGGCCCTTCAGCCCATCTGGTCTGCACCTAGGCCACAGCCCTCCATGTACCTACAAAAGTTTCTCTTAAATGCTGCAAGTCACCACTTCTACTGGTAGCTCATTTCACACTCTCACCACCCTCTGAGTGAAAAAAAGTTCTCCCTCATAAAACCATAAGACATGGGAGCAGAATTAGGCCATTCAGCCCATTGAGTCTGCTCCGCCGTTCCATCATGGCTGATCCTGGATCCCACTCAACCCCATAGACCTGCCTTATTGCCATATCCTTTGATGTCCTGACTGATCAGGAAACAGTCAACTTCTGCCTTAAATAGACTTGGCCTCCTCCACAGTCTGTGGCAGAGAATTCCACAGATTTACTGCACTCTGGTTAAAAAAAATTCCTCCTTACCTCTCTTCTAAAAGGTCGCCCCTCAATTTTGAGGCTGTGACCTGTAGTTCTGGATACCAGCAGCAGAGGAAACATCCTCTCCACATCCACCCTATCTCGTCCTTCCAACATTCAATAGGTTTCAATGAGATCCCCCTGCATTCTTCTAAAATCCAGTGAGTACAGGCCCAAAGCTGCCAAAAGCTCCTCATGTGTTGACCCTTTATTCCCGGAATCATCCTGGTGAACCTCATCTGGACTCTCTCCAATGACAACACATCCTTTCTGAGATAAGGGGCCCAAAACTGTTGATAATACTCCCAAGTGCAGCCTGACTAATGTCTTATGAAGCCTCAGCATTATCTCCTTGCTTTTATTTTCTAATCTCTTGAAGTAAGTGCCAACATTCCCCTTCAACTTTTCACCTTTCACCCTTAACCCTAGTGTCACTCAACCTTGGGGAGAAAGCCTGCTTGCAGTTAAACTATCTGCGCCCCTTATAGTTTTCCATACCTCAACTAAATCTTCCCTCATTCACCTCGACTCCAGGGAGCAAAGTCCTAACCTACTCAACATTTCCCTGTAACCCAGGTCCTCGAGTTGCAGCAACATCCTGTGCTCTTTCAATCTTATTGATATTTCCCCGCTTGGACTTATGAAGATGAACACGTCAACGGAATGTTATAGTCTCTTTACCGTGGGACAGCAACCTGTAGGTTAGGAGGAAGGTTTCGTGTTCCTATCACGCCACGTGATTCTGTATTCCTAGTCACCTCATGCATGGAGTGATGTCATGTTGATCTCAGCAAGCCCCACCTCAGTTTGTTAAAGGTTAACTCCGAGTGGAATGGGAGTCACAAACTGACCCTGACCTGGTTAACATATTGAAAAGGATTTTAATGACAATCCAGCCTTCCAAAAGCCTAGGTGTTCCTAATTTTCCTCTGTGGATTGTGTCACCAGACATTGGCATCCACTGACAGTGTAGGTGTTGAACTCCTCCAGTAAATAGGGGCAGGTGTAGGCCACTCAGCCCCTCTAACCAGTCCCACTGTCGCTCCCTACCCAGGCACTTATCCATGCTGCATCACTGCTAAATATTATCATGACTGATACCCCCCAGACCTCTTTTCCTCTTCTGCATAAGTTCCCTCATTTTCCAAACATCTATATCCTGTTTAAACACCCCAATGACCCAGCTTCCACAGCCTTCGGGAGCAGATAATTCAGAATCGGATTTAGTATCACTGGCATAATGTTGTGAAATGTGTTGTTTTGTGATGGGAATACATTGCAATACAATAATAAAACTATAAATTACAACAAGGAGACATATATATGCCAAATAAATAAAAGAGAGCAGAAAGAAAAGAAAGAACTACCGAGGAAGTGTACTTGGGTTCAGTGTCCATTTAGAAATCTGATGGCGGAGGGGAAGAAGCTGTTCCTGAATCATTGACTGTGTGCCTTCAGGCTCCTGTACCTCCTCCCTGATGGCAGCAGTGAGAAGAGGACATGTCCTGGGTGAGGGGGGTCGTTAGTGATGGGTGCCACCTATTTGAGGCTCGGCCTTTTGAATGTATCTTCAATTCTGGTGCCCATGACAGAACTGGCTGAGTTGACAACTTTCTGGAGCTGTTTCTGATCCTGCGCAGTGGTCGGTCCCTACTGGACAGTGATACAACCCGTTAGAGTGCTCTCCACAGTGCATCTGTAGAAACTTGCGAAGGTCTTTGGTGACTTACCAGTTTGGTGCTATATTGTAGAGGTTCACCTGTGATTATCCTGTGAGACCCGACGTAAACTGGGGGACCACTTCGCCAGCACCTTCGCTCCATCCGCCACAAAAGATGGCAACCCCTGTTGGCCACCCGTTTCAATTTGGCTTGCTAATACTATTCTGACGTGTGTCCATGGCCTCATCTCTGCCATGGTGAGGCCTCTCTCAGGTTGGAGGAGCAATACTTCGTATTCCGTCTGGGTAGCCTCCAACCTGATCGCATGAACATCGATTTCTCCAATTTCAAGTAAATTCTCCCTCCCCGTTCTCTCTTTTTTCGTTCTGCATTCTGGTTCCTCTCTCACTCTTTCTCTTCCCCTCAACTTCCCATCTCCACCCTCTGGTTCCCTTCCTCCTTCTGCTTATTTCACGGCCCACTCTCCTTTCCAATCAGATTCCTTCTTCATCATCCCTTTAAATATACCTTCACTTTAAATATAACCAATGACAACCTCCACAATGTCTATGGCAATAAATCCCACAGATTCACCATCCACTGGCTAAAAAATTCCTCATCTCTGTTCTAGAGGAACATCCCTCTATTCTGACTCTGTGCCCTCTGGTCCAAGACTCCCCCGCTATATTAAACTCTACATCCACTGTATCCAGGCCTTTCAATATTAAGTGTGCTTCAAAGAGATCCTCCCTCATTCTTCCAAATTCCAATGAATTCAGGTCTAGAACTATCAAACGTTCCTCGTACATTAACCCTTCCATTCCTGGGATCATTCTTGTAAATCTCCTCTGGACGTTCTCTAATGCCAGCACACCATTTCTTAGATATGAGGCTCAAAACTGCCGCCAATACTAAGTGTGGGTCGACAACTGAAGCCTCATTTGGTTTTATATTCTAGTCCTCTCGATATGGATGCCAATATTGCATTTGCCTACCTTCTCTGAGGACCGATATTCCTTCCTAACACCCATTGCCTTTCTTGAGAGGCCCTTCTTTGACCAAACATCTGGTTTTCTCTACTGGTATCTCCCATTCATGGCTGGGGGTGGGGATAGGTGGGGGAGTCAGATTATACGTTGCTAGTGAAAGGCTTGTTGTTGTTTGTGCTGCAGTTTCCCAGGAGACAGGAGTCGCCAGGCCCAGCAAGAAGGCCGAGCTGGGCAGCCTTTCTGCGATGGTGAAGTCTGCCAGCTCAGTCCGCCTCTCCTGGGAGGCGAGGAAGGTCTTTGACTCCTTCGTGCTGCAGTACCGGCCTGAGGGTACGGAAGATGTGCGGAAAGTCCCCGTAAAAGGCAGCAGCCGCTCCCGCACCATCACGGGCCTCAGGCCCAACAGCAAGTACACGTTCTACCTTTATGGAGTGTCCGGAGGACGTCACACCAAACCCATCTCCGCCACAGTCATCACCAAAGGTACATCCAGCAACTGAAGGAAACATTCACCTTTGGCAGATATTTCCTTCAGGGCCAAGTGGTGATCATCTCGGCCGGCTGGATCCGACGGGAAGGCTGAAGCCTAAGGCAGGCTCATATGGTCAAGAGACCTCTGACCTCAGGCTCTCAGACAAGACTCCATCAGGCGACACCATAAACCAGCCTGATGGATCAGACTTGAGGAAGCCTTGTGCATGTCCAAGGGTTTCTTCTTCTCTCTATCTACAGGCTATCGTTATGGGATGGAGCCCCCACCCCAACCATCTCTATCTATCTATCTATTTATCTTTCCCTCTCTCTCTCTCTCTCTCTCTCTTTCCTCTCCGCCCCCCTCTCTTCCCCCTCCCTCTTGCCCTCTCTTCCCCCCATGCTCAGTGCATGTAATTACCTCTCCCGCTCTACCCTGTATTCCCTCATGGAGAGCTGGTTCTGATGGAGAATCCACCATGAAGCAGGTTCTCTGCACTTTCCTGTCGTCGGGGCAGTGGCTGGACGCCCCTCTCACCTGGCTCCTCTCTCTTGGCCTCCACAGACACCCCAGAGGCCACCTCCCCCACCAGACCCGGAGTCTCTGACATCACAGCCAACTCCCTGCAACTCTCTTGGACGGTGAAGCACGTCTACCAGTTCTTTCTGATCCAGTACAGGGCCCACGGCTCGTACAGCTTCCAGAACGTGACAGTGGCTGCAAACAAGAGATCTTACTCCATCACCAACCTGCATCCCAGCACCAAGTACATCATCGTCCTCTATGGTGTGCATGAGACGCGCCTGACCAAGTTGATGGCCTTTGTAGCAACTACCACAGGTACCTCACGCCACACGTAGCAGATTCTAATTCCCCACCTCCTCCTCTCTCCACACTCCCCATTTCAAACCTTCTGCGTTATCATGCCAGACATGTCCATCCTGAGCCTTGGAGTCACCCTCATGCTGGGAAGCTGCCAACTAGGTGGCCGCAGAAAGGTGGGGCGGTAGGGGGAGATGGTCAGAGGTGAAGGGTCCCTATACTACCTTGCCCCCCCCCCACCACTTGGAATGATATTCCAGGACGGGCCCCCGTACTGAGGCAGCTCCAGAAACTGAGAGGATTTCTCCTGGGCATCTTGTCTGGCCTAGTCCTTGATGTCTCCCGCACCAATGATTTCTCCTCTGACCCATGTCAGTGGATAAACAACTCTCTTCTCATTGCCACGCCACTGGCCGAAGGGAGCAATTGCTGAGTTGGGTGCAGGGTAGACACCATGCAGCCTACAAGCGAGGCATCCTTCCCTGAGTTCTCTGGACAAGCACTGCAGAAATGCAGGTTAAAGATAAAGATTACCTTTAATTGCCTCACACAAAGTAAACACGCTCTGAAATGCGTCTTTTATATGTCAATGACCAACACGGTCCGGTTTCGTGCTGGGGGCAGCCGCCAAGTGTCGATATGCTTCCAGCAGCAACGGGCGCTGTGGTAGCTTAGCGATTAGAGTGAGCGATTGCAGCTCGGGGCGTCGGAGTTCAGAGTTCATTCCCAGCATCCTCTGTAAGGAGGCTGTATGTCCTCCCTGTGGAATGCTTGGGTTTTCTCCAGGTGCTTCAGTTTCCTTCCACTGCACTGGATAGATTAATTAGTCGTTGTAATTTGTCCTGGGGTTAGGTTAGAGTCAAATCGGGCTTGCGGGGGATGCTGGAGTGGCTCAGCCCGAAGGGCTGTAGGATCTACTCCACGCTTTTTGTTAAATAAATAGATAGTCCACAGCATACTAAAGCTAACCCTAACCCTAACCCATACATCTTACTAACCCTAACCCTAACCCGTACATCTTACTAACCCTAACCCTAACTCATACATCTTACTAACCCTAACCTAACCCATATATCTTACTAACCCCAACCCTAACCTGTACATCTTAGTAACTCTGATCCTAACCCATACATCTTACTAACCCTAACCCATACACCTTACTGACCCTAACTCTAACCCGTACATATTACTGATGCTAACCAGTACATATTACTGACCCTAACCTGTACATCTTACTAGCCCTAACCTGTGCATCTTACTAACCCTAACCCTAACCCGTACACTTTTGGATTGTGGGAGGAAACCAGAGCCCTCTGAGGAAACCCACGTGGTCATGGGGAGAACGTACAAACTCCTTACAGACAGCAGTGGCAATTGATCCCCGATCAGTGATCGCTGTCTCTGTAAAGTGCTTGTGCTAGCGGCTAGGCTGTCACGCAGCCCGGCATACACTGACCGTCTCACCTTCCACCCTCCCTCTTCCTACTCACCTTCTGCCTGCAGCTTCCATCGTTCAGGAAGGCACGAGGCTGGGCCACCTGCAGGCTCTGGGCAGCCTCTCCGTCTCCAACATGACGGCCGACTCGCTGGGACTGTCGTGGTCGGCCCGCAGGCGCTTCGACTCCTTCGTCATTCAATACAGGGCGCAGGGGTCCGAGCGCGTACGGAAGATCCGGGTCGCTGGCAACCGACGCTCCTACGTCATCCTGGGTCTCCAGCCCAGCACCAAGTACACCGTCTACATCCACGGCGCATCTGGGGGCCGCCGCACTGACCCCCTGTCCATCGTCATCAGCACCACAGGTACCAGGCCACAGTCAGCGAGCAGCTGCCCTCAAACCCCTTCCCATGGAAATATCTCTTCAATGTAGATACTTCCTCGTCTCTTCCCTGAGAAATCCTGGCTACCTGATAACCTGGGCTTCGAGCTCAGTTACAACTTACAGTGCACCAAAATCTCAAACCGTATTGATGAATAAGTAGGTACTTCAAATTCTCCCCTCTCCCACCTTTCTCCATCCTTCCCCCCCTCCCCCCTCTTTCCATCAGTCCCACTCTCTCAGCATTAACCGTTTGTGGTGCAATTTGGCCTCGGGGCCCTTTGGTGCCAGGTTTGGGATGTCCCAGCTCCAAACCACACCAGTCTCTGATAACTGTTCTTTTCCCCAAAATTCCAGCAGGTTTAGGATCAGCTTCAGTGCTGGCACTTGGCTCCTGCTGCGTACTTGGTTGTGGGCCACCTCTCCCTGTCCTATTGCATAATTGTGGCAAATAAACATCAGTTGCAGGCAACATAATCACCACACCATTGCTTCATTGTGAACTGCCAGCCAACGGACACACCTTGCTCTGTGTACCGTTGGGCAGTGGCTGTCAGTACATGTCAAAGTGATATAGGACAGAGCATCAGCTCCAGTATATACAGCAAATTGCACCCATATCCAGGGATGCAACCTATACAAGTCTATTTGTATACAGTTCAATCCGCCTGTACCCTGGGATACAATGCATATAGCTTAGTGTGTCTGTAGCCTGGGATACATTGTATACAGCTCAGTATACCTGTACCCTGTGATACAATGTATACAGGCCAGTGTGTCTGTAGCCTGGGATACATTGTATGCAGCTCAGTGTACCTGTATCTTGTGATACAATGTATGCAGCTCAGTGCGCCTGTAGCCTGGGATACCATGTATACAGCTCAGTGTGTTTGTATACTGGAATACAATGTATACAGCTCAGTACACCTGTACGCTGTGATACAATGTATACAGCTCAGTGTGTCTGTAGCCTGGGATACATTGTATGCAGCTCAGTGTACCTGTATCTTGTGATACAATGTATACAGCTCAGTGTGCCTGTAGCCTGGGATACCATGTATACAGCTCAGTGTGTTTGTACACTGGGATACATTGTATACAGCTCAGTACACCTGTATGCTGTGATACAATGTATACAGCTCAGTGTGTTCTGTACCCTGGAATACAATGTATACAGCTCAGTGTGTTTGTATACTGGGATACATTGTATACAGCTCAGTGTGTTTGTACACTGGGATACATTGTATACAGCTCAGAACATCTGTACCCTGTGATACAATGTATACAGCTCAGTGTGTTTGTATACTGGGATACAATGTATACAGCTCAATACACCCGTACCCTGTGATACAATGTATACAGCTCAGTGTGTCTGTAGCCTGGGATACAATGTATGCAGCTCAGTGTACCTGTATCTTGTGATACAATGTTTACAGGTCAGTACTCCTGTACCCAGGGATACAATGTATACAGATTGGTGCGCATGTACACTGTGATACAATGTATACAGCTCAGTGTGTCTGTAGCCTGGGATACAATGTATACAGATTGGTGCACCTGTACCCTGTGATACCATGTATACAGCTCTGTATACCTTAACAATGCATACAATGTATACAGCTCAGTGCACCTGTACCTTGTGGTACAATGTTTACAGGTCAGTACACATGTACCCTGGGATACAATGTATACAGATTGCTGCACCTGTACCCGGGGATACACTATATACAGGTCAGTAAACATAAACCCTGGGATACAATGTATGCAACTCAGTGTGTCTGTAGCCTGGGATACAATTTGTAGAACTCAGTGCACCTGTACCCAGAGGTGTCTAGAGGTCATTGCGCCTGTATGCTGGGGTGCAATGTGCACAGCTCACAGTGACTGTGTCTGGTATACATTGTATACAGCTGAGGGCACCTGTACCATGATATACTGAGTACTGTATGTAGCTTTTTGTGCCTGTACCACTCTGTAGAGGAAGTGTGGTTGTACCATGAGGTGCAGGGTCTTTAACCTCATTAAGAGCAGACCACCACCTCAACTATATATGTGACATAATACAGTGTATAATCACTGCAAATATTATGTTCTTCATTACATCTCACTGCAATACAAAGTATAGATTAGCTGGTGTGTACACACTGTGACGCTGGCTGCAGGCCCCTTTCTCCCGCTATTCCCTCCCACCCTTCTACCTCCTACTTCTTCGGGATCCACACATCCCTGCTTATCTGCTTCCATTGGCGTCAGGCAGACAGACCACACACTGGAGGATGCTGAGGTCCGCGTGGTTACCGTCAACTGGAGTGAGCCAAGCCTCTCCGGATTCAGAAAGAGATTTATTTATCACAACGTACAGTGAAATGCATTGTAGCATTAAGGACATGCTGGGGCAGCCCACCAGCGTCACCACACATTCTGGCACCAACATAACACGCCCACAGTGTTCAGCAGAACACAAACAAGCACAACAACATAACAAGACAACAGCAAAGCAAGCTCCTTTCACATCCATCTACCCACTCGCTCTCACAGACAGGCCTCTGACCTCAGTAACCTCTGCTTCTGAACCTCCAGTCCTTTCCCCCGGACTCACAGCCTTTCTGACCAACTCCAGGGCTCGCTAATCACAAGACTTTAACCTTTGGGCCTCGGCACGTGGACTGGCCAATCACGGGACTTTGACCATTGGACATCAACCCCAGGACTGGCCGATCATGGGAATTTGACCTTTGGGCATCAACCCCAGGACTGGCTGATCATGGGAATTTGACCTTTGGGCATCAACCCCAGGACTGGCTGATCATGGGACTTTGACCTTTGGGCATCAACCCCAGGACTGGGCTATCGTGGGACTTTGACCTTTGGGACTGACCAACTTGGAGATTGGGGATGGTCACTTACCCTCGTGCTGCCAGCCTGCATGGTCCTCTGACCTGGAGCTCTCCAACCTGGAGACCTTTCATCCTTATCACTTCCCCACCCTGGGATCCTGGGGCACTCAACCTGAATTCCAAACACTGGCTTCTGCCCTTGACTCTTCACCTACTGCTCCTGACCTCTAACTCCCCCTCAATGAAGTCCCTGAAGCCTACCCCTCCCCACTTCCCCACGCTGTCCCCAAAACCATCCCTACAAACCTAACAAAAAGTACATCTGAGTCAGGGCTTGAACGAACGCCGCAGCTCAGCGCCAAGTTTTCCTTCTCAGCTTGGATCGTCACATTCATCTCCAGGACACTGTGGCTGGAAGCCTGAGATTGGGAGCAATGGGACCTGGCCTACCAGCTCACCCCAGACCACAGCCTTTCCCTCTAACAATCTCTCTTCTCCCCTTTCTTCCTCGCTGCAGCCTCCATGGACACCAATGGCGCCAGGCCAAGCCAGTTGAGTAAACTTATTCGCCTCTCGGGGAACAACGTCACGGAAAATTCCTTGCAGGTCCACTGGGCTGCCGAGCGAGGCTTTGACTCCTTCCTTATCCAGTACGGAGCTGAGGGATCGGCGGACACACAGAATATTACTGCCGCTGGGGACCAACACTCCTCCTTCATCACTGGTCTGAAACCTGCCACCGCCTACCGTGTCTCACTCATTGGGGTGTCCGGAAACAGGCGGACGAAACCACTGACCACCATAGTGACCACCACAGGTACATCCCACAGCTGGGGCAATTCTCTCAACCCCGCAACTAAACTTGAATTTTTCCTCCAGGTTGATAGGGTGGCTAAGGAGGTGTCAGGAGATTTGAGTTCAGGAGCCAGGAGGTAATTTTGCAGCTCTATAAAACCCAGGTTCGACTACACTTGGAATACGGTGTTCATTTCTGGTCACCTCATTCTAGGAAGGATGTGGAAGCAGAGAAGATTTAGCAGGACGCGACCTGGGTTAGGGAGCGTGTCTAATGAGAGGCAGATACATTAGAGACATTTAAGAGACTGAGGTGGGCATAGGATGTTAGAAAGTTGGAGGGCTACGTGGGAGGAAAGGGTTAGGTGATCTTAGGTGCCGTGGTAGTGTTGCAGTTAGCATTGCACCTACAGTTCAGAGTTCTGAATTCAATTCCAGCATCATCTGTAATGAGTTTTTACGTCCTCCCTGTGAACATTTCGGTTTCCTCCTGCCGCTCCCGTTTCCTCCCAGGCTCCAGAGACATCCCGGTTCGTAGGTTCGTTGGTCATTGTAAAGTGTGCCATGATTAGGCTAGGGTTAAATCAGTGGGTAGTTTGGTGGTGCAGCACGTTGCATGGAAGGGCCTGTTCCTCACTGTATCTCTAAATAAATAAATAGAAAGTTGGCACAGCATTGTGTGCCGAAGGGCCTGAACTGTGCTGTAGTGTTCAGCCCCAGAGTTGCAACGTCACCCATTTGCCTTCCATACCCACCCGTCTGAAAACCTCTTGCAGGACTGTCATCTGAGCCACACATGGGCCTTATGTGGAGGAAATACTGCCCAGTGTCCCCACATGGTGTTCAAAAAGTTCAAAGTAAACTTACTATCAAAGGACACATACTGTATGTCACCACACAAGCCTGGGATTCATATCAAACACAAGGAAACACAATAGAGCCAATGAAAGATCGCGCACTGGACAGACAATCAAGGCGCAGAAGACTGCACATGCAAAAAGGAATGCAACAATTAATAATAGTAACAAATAAATAAACAATAAATATGGAGAACATGAGAAGAAGAGTCCTTGAGAGTGAGGCGGTGGCGGGGGGAGTGAAGTTGAGTGGAGCTACCCCCTCTGGGTGATGGAGTTCATTTGATGTTGGGTGGAGAACACACATGGCTATTCACAATCTCTTACGTTGTGAGCAGTGCAAAGAAGGCAGGGTATTCCCAGGGGTGGAGGACGTAATTTTAAAGCATTTGCAGGAAAGTACTGGGGGGACGTCAGAGGTAGGTGTTTTTTCAAACAAAGAGTGGTGGGTGCATGGAACAAGCTGCCGGGGCTGATACATTACAGATATTTATCTTAGATAGGCACATAAATAGATGGTAGAAAAATCAAAGCTATATAGAAGGGAAGGGTTAGATTAATCTTAGAGTTGGCATTGCATGGTGGGCCAAAGGGCCTGTATTACGCTATACTGTTCTATGTTCATGGACCACTCTTCTCGCCTATCAGATTCCTTCTTCTTCAGCCCTTTATCTTTTCCACCTATCACCTCAGAGCTTCTTACTTCTTTTACCCCCCCCACCCCCATCCGTCTTGCCAATGCCATCACCTTCTTACTGAGCTTAAGCCCCTTCCTTTCCAGTCCTGATGAAGGCTCTCAGCCTGAAACATCGGCTCAATATTACCCTCCATAGATGGTGCCTGGCCTGCTGAATCTTAAACACAAGAGAATGTGCAGAAGCCGGCAATCCAGAACAACACACACACACACACACACACACACACACACACACACACACACACACACACACACACAATGCTGGAGGGACCCAGCAGCATCTATGGAAATAAATAAACAGGCAACGTTTTGAGCTGAGACCCTTCATCGGGACAGGAAAGACAGGGGAAAGGTGCCAGAATGAAAAGGGAAGGAGGAGGTGATAAGTGAACCCAGGTGGGTGAGAGAGGAACAGCTCTGGAGAACAAGGAGTTTGAGAGTTGGACGTGGGAGAAAGGGAAGGAGGAGGGGCAGGAGGGGAGGTGATAGGCAGGTGAGTAGAGGAGGTAAGGGGCCAGAGTGGGGAATAGAAGAGGGGGAAAACTTAGCAGAGAGAGAAAAATCAATGTTCATGCCATGAGGTTGGAGGTTACAGACAGAATATGAAGAGTTGCTCTTCCACCCTAAGAGTGGCCTCACCGTGGCACGAGAGGAGGCCGTGGACCAACATGGGAAGTGGTTGGCCGCCGGGAAATTCTGCTTTTGGCTGGTGGAGCGGAGGTGCTGGACAAAGCGGTCCTCCGATCTACTTAATCGATGTATCTGCTTAATCTCTTGTGTTTATAAGTAGGCGTTTTCTCTCTTGTAGTTGGTCAGTGCCAGATTATTTCTCCGGTGGGTGAATCTCTTTCTTCCTTTTAGTGTCCAGAACGGTGGAGCAAGTGAAATCCATCATGTTTGGGAGCCTGTCCTTCTCGAACATCACGGCAAACTCGCTCCAACTCTCCTGGGAGATGGACGGCACCTTTGACTCCTTCCTGATAGAGTACATGGCACAGGGCTCCGACACTCGGAACAACTTCACGGTGGCCGGCAACCGCCGTTCTGCCTACATCACGGGGCTCAAGCCTGCCACCAACTACACCATTCACCTGTACGGTGTGTCCAGGGGCAAACTCTCCAGACCCCTGGAGGCCCGTTTAACCATCACAGGTATGCCATCAGGGAAATGATTGAGGTTCCTTTGCCCCAGGACATAATTTTGGTGCCATACTGTTCTGTGTCACATGTTTGCAGTGAAGGCTTGGGATGGGAATGGGTTGAGTAGTGGGATCAAGATCAAAATGAGTGAATGAGGCTCTGGATTGGGGGGGATTTTAGAATAGTGGACTGAGGGTCTGGGATAAAAATGGGAGCATCAGGCTGCGGGGTGAGACAGCGAGGGGTTATAGAGTCCTGGAACATAACAGAAACACGCACATCTAGACCATACTCGACCATTATTCTGTCTACTCCCATCGACCTGCACCCAGACTATAGCCCTCCAAACCTGTCCCATCCATATACCAATCCAAACTTCTCTTAAATGTTGAGATCAAACATGCATCCACCACTCCCGCTCTCATTCGACGCTCTGACCGTGCTCTGAGCGAAGAAGCCCCTCCCCCAAGTTTCCCTTAAACATTTCACCTTTCACCCTTAACCCATGACCTCTAACTCTAGTCTCAATCAACCGAAGGGGATAAACCCCTGCTTGCATTTATCCTATCAATACCCCTCATAATTTTGTATAACTGTATCAAATCTCCCCTAACTCTCATGCACTCCAGGGAATAAACCTTTCCCTATAACTCAGACCTTCAAGTCCTGGCAACGTCCTTATAAACTTTCCCTGTACTCTTTCAACCTTATTTACATCTTTCCTGCAGGTAGTTGACGAAAACTGCATGCAATTCTCCAAGTGAAGCCTCAAAAATATCTTATACAACTTCAACATAACATCCCAACTCCTGTACTCAACACTTTGATTTGTGTCCCACAGTGACTCTTGGACAACAGAGGTGACACTAACTTTGTATTTCATCCCTTGTGTAGCGGTTCCTGTGCACGGCACCTCAATTAATAGCTTGGGAGGTGTCTCGGTGTCTGACGTCAACTCACACGGACTGAGGCTGTCCTGGACAGTGGAAGAAGGCGCCTTTGACTCATTCCTGGTCCGCTATGGAGACACGAAGGGACGGCTGGCCTCCAAGGAGATTACGGCCTCCGGCGACCGTCGACACATCACACTGACAGACCTGAGTCCCGGCACGGAGTACCAGCTCTCTCTCTACGGCGTCCTGGACGGTCAAGAGTCGAATGCCATTCCCATCACGGCACTAACAGGTAACGAATCAGATCCAAACACATTCCTACATTTAAAGATTTAAAAGGCTCAGAGATTCGGATGTCCGGACATTCGGACAGTGGGACGTTCGGACAGCCGGGCAATCGGGCGTCAGATGGTCAGACAGTTAGAACATAGAAATCAACAGCACATTCCAGGCCTTTCGGTCCAGAATGTTGTACCAGCTATGTAATCTACTCTAGAATCTGCCTAGAATTTCCCTACCGCATAGCCCTCTATTTTTCTGAGATCCGTGTACCTATCTCAGAGGCTCTTAAAAGACCCTGTTGTATCCAAAGACATTCAGAAAGTTAGTTAGACAGATACCTATTAAAGATTAGCTTTACTTGTCACATGTACAGCGAAATGCTTCGTTTAAGGGAAACTTGGGGGAGGGGCTTCTTCGCTCAGAGCACGGTCAGTGCGAGGGGCAGCCAAAAGTGTTTGCGCACTTCCAGCACCAACATAGCACGCCCACAACTGACCAACTCTAACCCATATAGCTTTGGGGCCCAGGGGCCTTCTGATTGTCCAGTGGTCTATGAGACACCAATCTCCTCAATAATACCCATTGTCTCCCAAATGGACCGAGGAGTGGTTCTCTCAGCTGGAGAACGGAGGGGGCAGTGCCTCAGGGTCAGAGCTTCCCATTTTCAAATCATCCCTCCCAACTCAAACTCAGTGTAGTAGAGCGTAGCGGCTCACGTAACACATTACACCAGCAGTGACCACCGATCGGGGTTTGATTCTCGGAGTTTGTACATTCTCCCTATGACCGCGTGGGAATCTCCTAGGTATTCCTGTTTCTTCCCACAATCCAAAGACGTAGGGGTTCAGGTTAGTAAGTTCTGGGCAAGTTATGTTGGTCCCGGAAGCAGGGTGACACTTGCGAGCTGCCCCCAGCACATCCTTGGACTGTGTTGGTCGTAAAACCAGATGACACATTTTACTCTGTGTTTCAACGTACATGTGGCATATGAAGCTGATCCCTAAGTTCTTTTATCTCTGTAATGTCGCTTTGACATTCCAGCCCAGGAGAGGCAGGACGGAATGAGCTTCACCGATATCACCGACACCTCTGTCACCATCAGCTGGGCGGCTGCTTCGGAGCCCGTCGACACCTACAAGATCTTCTACGTGCCAACCGTACAAGGTAAAAGGGCTGGGTGGTTGGCGTGGGTATCTTCCCCCTTCCTCTCCAGTCCTGAAGAAGGGTCTCAGCCTGAAACGTCAATTGCTTATTCATTTCCAAAGATGCTGCCTGACCTGCTGAGTTCCTCCACCATTTTGTGTGTGCTGCTTTGGATTTCCGGCAACTGCAGAATCCTCTGTTTAAGATCATCAGATCTTCTCATCTTATTTTCTTTCTTCTTCAGCCCTTTATCCCTTCCAGCTTCTAACTCCATCCCTCTCTCCCACCCATCCATCTTCCCCGCACCAGCTTGTATCCTTTCTCTCTCCCTCGCACCTCCTCGTTCAGGCTCCTGCCCCCTTGCTGACCAGTCCTGATGAAGGGACTCGGCCTGAAACGTCAGCTGTTTATTTGCCTCCCGAGATGCTGACCAGCTGAGTTCCTACAGCATTGTGTGTGCGTTGTCCTGGCCTTTGCTCGGTGTTGGGGACGGGGCTTATGGGGTCTATCAGAGCATCTCCACCCTCCCAGGAGAAAAGCGTGACCTTTGTTCGGAGTCTGAACCACTGAGGTGAATGACCTTTAACTCCCTGACCTTCAATGCAACCTCAGACCAAGATGCATGTTGGGTACTGACCTTTGTGTCACCTTTAACCCTTGTTGGTGTATCTGCAACTTTTGAACTTTGACCATCTTCAACCTCACAGTTCGGTAAACAACACTACGCTTTCACCCAAGAACTTTAAACTGCCTGCTTTTACCAGAATTACCCTTTTAATTGTAGCCCTGTTCCCCCCCCCCCCCCGGCAAGCCTCAGGGTCGTACAACTCACTGTCGTCTAGGGAAACAGCCCTCGGCCCCGCCAAACTGGGGTAATTAAGTCTGTGTGGATGCTGTGTGATGTACCCCACCCCGCCAAATAACAGACAATACACTATATACGATTAAATGAATTACAGTTTATAGATATTACTGGAACTATATAATTAATAGAGATAAAATATAAAAGGAAAATAAAAGGCGCCACACTTATCAAAGTTCAATCTCTTTGTGCACAACAGTTGGAGCTCTAGTAACGATCCTCTCTTCACCATTCGATCCCCTCTGACCACCTCGACCTGCCGCCTAGGACCAACCACGGTGGTCGACCAGACGCTCCACACGAGTCTGTCTCCGTCTCCTCTCCTCACCGAAGACCCTGGACGTCAGACTCCTGGTCGGGATCCGACCCCGTTAGCCAGCTCACAGCACCATGTCCACTCTCTCTCTCCCCATCACGCCTTCTGCCTAAAAACCCGCGCATCACAATAACTTACAGACACACTAGAAAGAATAACATCTATCCCAATTGGTTTGTTCGCTCGTTTATCAGTAATATAACCCAGAGAAGCTGCTAGCAAGAGAACTTTCTCAGCAGTTAACATAACAAAGAAGCCATTTTAGTTAGCCTACGCAGTAACATAAAAGAAGAAACCCCTTACATGATAATGAGGCACAGAGAGAGTGTCAGTATTTACCGACAAGTACCTTTATTGTCTACACTAACAAGTATGTGAATTCATACACTAAATGCCTTGTGTGCATACCCGCTGAGTATACCTGACTCTCCTGAATAGTCAAAGAATAGCAAAGGTATTGCCCGGGCAAAGGAGTCTACGCTGGCCAGGTGTTCCTCGTTGTCCCAATTCACTCACCACGCGTTTCCCGCAGGGTTACTTACGCTTGTGTCTGCAGTGGTTATTCTTCAAAGTTACCGCTGCCAGCCCACACCAAGCATCCACTTTTATATCCATTCCTTATCAATTCAAATATTGCATTCCAGTGTCGATGGGTGTTGGTCTTGTGTCTGACCTCGAACACCTTGTTATTGGCTCTGCTCCAAGTCAGCCTCCACTTACTGCCCTCTTCCCATCAAGTGACGACCGGTGATTTATAGCTCTTTGTTCTCAATTATCCACCGGCTTGATTCACACAGAACAGGTGCTGACTCCAACGGTCAAAAATCTGCATGGTAGGACCATAAGATATAGGAGCAGAAGTGGGCCATTTGGCCCATCGGGTCTGCTCTGCCATTCAATCATGGGCCGATCCAATTCTTCCAGTCGTCCCCACTCCACTGCGTTCACCCCATACCCTTTGATGCCCTGGCTAATCAAGAACCTGTCTATCTCTGCCTTAAATGCACCCAATGACTTGGCCTCCACAGCCACTCATGGCAACAAATTCCACAGATTTGCCACCCTCTGACTAAAGTAATTTCTCCGCATCTCTGTTCTAAATTGACGTCCTTCAATTCTGAAGTCGTGCCCTCTTGTCCCAGACTCAGCTACTGTGGGAAGTAACTCTGCCATATCTAATCTGTTCAGGACTTTTAACCTGCAGAATGTTTCCATGAGATCCCTCCCCATTCTCCTGAACTCCAGGGAATACAGCCCAAGAGTTACAAGACGTTCCTCATACGGTAACCCTTTCATTCTTGGAATCATTCTCGTATGTTATATCCAACCAAAGAACATCTCACAAATATCTTCTTATTTGGAAATAATCCCTAGTTCAGCAGATTGTCTGAGGCATCATTCTGTCAACTTTAAAACACTGATCAAACCAAGCAACTTGCTCACAAAATAGAGAACTCAGTCTTCTTCATATAATGGCAGGCTCCATCTCCTCCCTCATGGCACAAACAAAGGGAATTAGTCCATCTGCTTTCACTGTCCTTGATTCATTTGAATTCATTGATTTGCAGACCGGAGTACCTGTAGTTCCTTCTGGCCAACATCTCCCTCCCCTTGATCCAAAGGTATTTATCTTAGAATCACTATGCTCCCCTATTCTATTGACTACTCAGGACCGCCATGAATTTGCAGCAGGAGTGTGACACTTACATTCTACAAAGATAAAGGTACCACTTATTTTCTGAATTCATACACTCTGTATACAGACAATAACCTTCTCTGTGATACAGAACCATCATCCGCTTCCCTTTGCACAACTTCAGCCTTCCAGTTTCTAAGGTGAAACATCAAGCAATACCATTATCAGCGTGCTTAACATTGACATTACCGCTGCATACGATACTGCCCTTACCCACAGATGTATTTGAACATTTGATCCCCAATTCCAAAACTTATCCCACCAGTCTGAGTCACTTCGCTCATTGTTTGATCAGCATGTCTCAATAACTTTAGTGTTTAGTCCATTAGTGGAATATTTCCTTTGCCTCCTCCACAACCCGTGTCCAGATTGCACTCAAATGAGAAATCGTTGGCAATTCGGCAACAAAGTAGACCCACAAGTATCAATTCGTATCATTTTTTTGGATTGTAAGTTTCTCCTTCATTGTCAGCTGAGGCAAAGTTCAGCCTCTAATGCTCAAATCCAAAGTCATGACCCCAATTGCAAGATTATGACTTTCCAAAATACCCTTTTTCCATCCCTTGGTATAGCTCATTGTTGCAGTTGTCTTTCTGTGTCTGTCCCACCAATGCATATTGTACGAAGAACTCACGGCAGGGAAGCAGACCGCAGCTAGTTGTGTGCCACTGCATTCCATGTTCGGTTGGGTTGGGGGCTGGCCCACAGTGTTCACTGTGTGGACTGCCTTCGTCTGCAGCTGCACTTGTGTGAAATGAGGAACTGCCATGGGCTCGTTCTTGCAGAAACATGGCTCCAGGAGAACATCCATGCACCATCAATCTACGGGACATGACGCTCACAGACTTGAGATATATTATTTTTTTTAATATTTTGTATCCCTATGCTTTCTGCTACCATAATGAGATGTGCTGTGTGTGACTGTTGGTTCTGCCTTCTGCACCTTGGCCCCGGCAGACTTGGCTGTGTTTCTATGTACAGCTGAATGACAATCAAACTTGAACTTGACCTGGGTTCTGTGCTTTTGCCAGGTGACCCGAAGAGCAGGAGTGTGGATGGGGCCAGAACCAGCATCACCCTGAGTGGCCTGCAGCCCGGCGCACAGCACGAGGTCAACCTCGTGCCCATGAGGGGCCGGGTGGAGAGTCCTCCCATCCTGGGCCGCTTCACCACCGGTGAGGGACAGCGAGCTGGGGGGGTGGGGGCACGGTAAGGGGAATGGAGAAAGTGGATAGCTCAGGGTGAGGTGATAAGGGTTGCTGACGACTGTATACAATCACTCAGCGATGGACACCGTTCAATTGATCACCTGACTCGATCCCTACCCACCAGCTTAATATTAGACCATCCCAACACTCCCCTGTCCCACCTCCCTCACCCCCAGGGGTCCCACCATCCCCATCCTGTGTATCCTCCCCACAAACTCTCCCCATGCCCTTCCCCACCTCCTACCACTCACCCCTAACTCTCACCTCCCGCTCAACACACCCTCCATATTCCGAAAGTTCCTTCAAATACAAAAAGTGTAAAAGAGAGGCAAGAGAGGATATCAGACCACTGGAAAATGACGTAGGAGAGCTTGTAATAGGGGACAACCAAACAGCAGACAAAATGAATGAGTATTTTGCATCAGTCTTCACTGTGGAAGACACTAAAGTTATGGTGGAAGTTCCGGGTGTCAGGGGGCATGAAATCTTTGAAGTTACCATAATGAGAGAGAAGGTTCTGGGGGATCTGAAAGGTCTGAAGGTAGATAAGTCACTTGGACCAGATGTTCTACACCTCAGGGTTCTGAAAGAGATGGCTGAGTAGTCGTGGAGACATTAGTTATGGTCTTTCAAGAATCACTAGGTTCTGGAATGGTTCTGGAAGACTGGAAAATTGCAAATGTCACTCCACTCTTCAAGAAGGGAGAGAGGCAAGAAGAAAGGAAACGACAGGCCAGTTAGTCTGACCTCAGTGGATGGGAAGATGTTGGAGTGAATTATTAAGGATGAGGTCTCAGAGTGCTTGGAAGCACGTGATAACATAGTCAGCATGGTTTCCTCAAAGAAAAACCTTGCCTGACAAATCTGTTGGAATTCTTTGAAGAAATAACAAGCCAGATAAACAAAGGAGAATCAGTTGATGTTGTGTACTTGGATTTTCAGAAGGCCTTTGACGAGGTAGCACACGAGGCTGCTTAACAAGCTACAAGCCCATGGTATTACAGGAAAGATCCTGGCATGGACAAAGCAGTGACTGATTGGTGGGAGGCAAAGAGTGGGAATAAAGGGACGCACATCAAAGTTGCTGGTGAACGCAGCAGGCCAGGCAGCATCTCTAGGAAGAGGTACAGTCGACGTTTTAGGCTGAGACCCTTTGTCAGGACAACCAGCAACTTTGATGTGTGTTGCTTGAATTTCCAGCGTCTGCAGAATTCCTCGTGTTTGCAGGAATAAAGGGAGCCTCTTCTGGCTGACTGCCGGTGATGAGTGATGTTCCACAGGGGTCTGTGTTGGGACCAATACTTTTTACGTTATACGTCAATGATTTGGATGATAGAATTGATGGCTTCATTGAAAATTTTACAGACAATATGAAGATAGGTCGAAGGGCAGATAGTTTTGAGGAAATAGAGAGGCTACAGAAGGACTGATTAGGAGGCTGGGCAAAGAAGTGGCAGATGGAATACAGTGTCGGGAAGTGTATAGTCATGCACTTTGGTAGAAGAAATGAAAGGGTTGACTATTTTCGAAATGAAGAGAAATACGAAAAATTGAGATGCAAAGGGACTTGGAAGTCATTGTGCAGGATTCCCTGAAGGTTTATTTTCAGGTTGAGTCGGTGGTGAGGAAGGCAAATGCAATGTTAGCATTCGTTTCGAGAGGATGAGAATATAAAAGCATGTTGAAACTTTATAAGGCATTGGTCAGACCGGACTTGGAGTATTATGAGCAGTTTTGCGCCCCATATCTAAGAATAGATGTGCCGACATTGGTGAGGGTCTAGAGGGGGTTCACGAAAGTGATCCCGGGAACAAAAGGGTAATATATGAAGAGTGTTTAATGGCTCAGCCGCCTGTACCCGCTGTAACTTAGACGAATGGGGGACGGTTGGAGATCTCATTGAAACCCATTGAATATTGAAAGGCCTAGACAGAGAGGATGCTGGGAGAGTCTAAGACCAGGGGACACAGCCTCAGAACAGAGGAGCATCCTTTTAGAATGGAAACGAGGAGGAATTTCTTTAGCCAGATGGAATTTATTGCAACAGACAGCTGTGGAGGACAAGTCATCGGGTATATTTAAAGTGGAGATTGATAGGTTCTTGAAGGTTACAGGGAAAAGGCGGGAGAATGGGGTTGAGAGGGAAGATAAATAATTGATGATGGAGCAAACTCGATGGGCCAAGTGGCCTAATTCTGCTCCTGTGTCTTATGGTCCCTGGAAAGGCCAAGTGTGAATAATCTCCTATATTACTGCTTTCCCAGCCCCAGACCCACCATCACACCTACAGGCCATCAACGTCTCGGAGACACGGGCCATCCTGGAGTGGAAACCAGCGACTGCACCCATCGACCACTACATCGTCAGCTACAAGGCGCGAGGGAGTGAGTGCAGGGTCTCGGGGTGGCGGGGGGGGTGGGGTGGTCTCAGATTCAAATGTACTTTTGGTTTATACGGTGAAATGCGTTGTTTGCATTGATCACCAACATACCCGAAGGGCGTGCTGGGGGCAGCCCCACACGTATCGGCACACATTCCAGCACCAACATAGCATGTTGACAACGCTCAGCAGAGCAACACGGAATACAGACTCTCGGGGTTGAACCCACTCCTCAGCACATAACGTACACCCTCCCACTCATTTCACTCACTACATTTACAACGTAACCCCTACCACCCAGTGCATCAAGAAAGCAACATCCTTGATGAAGGACCCTCACCACCCAGCATGTGCCCTCTTCTCATTGCTAACATCAGGAAGGAGATACAGAAGCCTGAAGACCCACACATAAGGAAGGCAGATGCAACTTGTCACATGGTGTGAGCAGAATTGTCTGCAGCTTAATGTGGAAAAGACTAAGGAGCTGGTGGTAGACCTGAGGAGAACTAAGGTACCAGTGACCCCTGTTTCCATCCAGGGGGTCAGTGTGGACGTGGTGGAGGATTACAAATACCTGGGGATACGAATTGACAATAAACTGGACTGGTCAAAGAACACTGAGGCTGTCTACAAGAAGGGTCAGAGCCATCTCTATTTCCTGAGGAGACTGAGGTCCTTTAACATCTGCCGGACGATGCTGAGGATGTTCTACGAGTCTGTGGTGGCCAGTGCGATCATGTTTGCTGTTGTGTGCTGGGGCAGCAGGCTGAGGGTAGCAGACACCAACAGGATCAACAAACTCATTCGTAAGGCCAGTGATGTTGTGGGGATGGAACTGGACTCTCTCACGGTGGTGTCTGAAAAGAGGATGCTGTCCAAGTTGCAGGCCATCTTGGTCAATGTCTCCCATCCACTACATAATGTACTGGGTGGGCACAGGAGTACATTCAGCCAGAGACTCATTCCACTGAGATGCAACACTGAGTGTCATAGGAAGTCATTCCTGCCTGTGGCCATCAAACTTTACAACTCCTCCCTTGGAGGGTCAGACACCCTGAGCCAATAGGCTGGTCCTGGACTTATTTCCAGGCATAATTTACAGATTACTATTTAACTATTTATGGTTTTATTACTATTTATTATTTATGGTGCAACTGTAACGAAAACCAATTTCCCCCGGGATCAATAAGGTATGACTATGACTATGGAATGTTTTAGGAACAGCTTCTTCCCCTCTGCCATCAGATTTCTGAACGGGCATTGAACACTCTCTCACTACCTCTACCTCATTAGTCATTTTTTACACTATCCATCTATCTGTTTATTCATTTAGTAAGTGAGTAAGCAAATTAATATTTTAGAGTGACTTTTATGCTTTTGCACTGTACCGTAGCCCTGGAACCACAAGTTTCACCTTCCTGACGAAGGACCTTGGCCTGAAGCATCAACTGTTTCTTCATTTCCATAGATGCTGAGTTCCTCCAGCATTTTGTGTGTGTGTGTGTTCCTGTGGATTTCCAGTATCTGTAGAATCTCTGGTTTTTAAATTTTCATACCGTATAAGTTAGTACTAATGAACCTAATTCTGATTGACGAACACAAGAGGTTCTGCAGATGCTGGAAATCCTGAGCAACACACCCAAGGTGTTGGAGGAACCCAGCAGCTCAAGCAGTGTCCATGGAGAGGAATAAACAGTCGGGGTTTCGGGCAAAGACCCCTCATCAGGAAGGGGGCAGATGCCAGGAAAGGAGGCTGAGGTGAGGGGAAGGAGGACAAGTTGACAGGTGATGGGTGAGACCAGGTAATTGATTACTAAAGACAGCAAAGGTAATGGGGAGAAGGCAGGTAAATGGGGTTGACAGGGACAATAAATCAGCCCTGATGGAATGGTGGAGCAGATTCGATGGGCTGAATGGCCAAATTCTGCTACTATGACTTGTGAGCTTGTTGAATATTCAACTACCCATGCTGTCAGTATAACTTTTTTAATTTGCACTATTTGTCTTCTCTCGTGCACTGGTTGTTTGTCAGTCTTTCTTTATGTATAGTCTTTTTGTAAATTCCGTGTTGGCGCTTGGCCAAGTGGTTAAGGCATTCGTCCAGTGATTCAAAGGTTGCTAGTTCGAGCCTTGGCTGAGGCAGCGTGTGTGTCCTTGAGCAAAGCACTTAACCACACAATGCCCTGCGATGACACCAGTGCCAGGCTGTATGGGTCCTAATGCCCCTCCCTTGGACAACATCGGTGGTGTGGAGAGGGGAGACTTGCAGCATGGGCAACTGCTGGTCTTCCATACAACCTTGCCCAGGCCTGCGCCCTGGAAACCTTCGAAGGCACAAATCCATGGTCTCATGAGACTAACAGGTGCCTATTTATTTGTAAGTTCCATTGTATTGTAGCGAGGGAGGATGAGGGGTGACCTGATAGAGGTGTATAAGATGATTGATTGTGTGAATAGTCAGAGGCTTTTCCCCAGGGCTGAAATGGCTAGCACAAGAGGGCATAGTTTTAAGGTGCTTAGAAGTAGTTAAAAGGGAGACATCAGGGTAAAGTTTTTCACACAGAAATTGGTGGGTGCGTGGAACGAACTGCCGGCGGCAGTGGTGGTGGAGGCGGATACAATGGGGTCTTTTAAGAGCCCCTTAGATAGATACATGGAGCTTAGAAACATAGAGGGCTATGCAGTAGGGAAATTCTAGGCAGCTTCTAGAGTAGGATACATGGTCGGTACAACATTGTGGGCCAAAGGGCCTGTAATGTGCTGTAGATTTCTATTTTCTATTTTCTATTTCTTTATTTTTGTGTAAATGCCGATGAAAAATAAATCTCAAGCTAGTAAGGGATACCATATGCGCACTTTGATAATAAATTAACTTTGAAACTTTATTTGTGAGATAACTTTGTCCTCTTGTGGAACAGAGGTACATTTCACCTGTTTCCTTCTGTCTCACAGTTCCTGCCGTCAGGAGGACCGTGCCCAGTAACAGTGCAGAGCTGCAATTGGTGGGTCTGCGTCCACGCACCATGTACACAGCCGAGGTTCACAGTGCCCAGGGCGCGCGGACAAGCTCCCGTGTCAGGGTTAGCTTCACCACGGGTGAGTGACCTGGGGCGGAGAGCAGGTGCAGGCGTGACTGTGTTCCGTGCATGTGCACACACACGCAAATATACACCCACAGACGCACAACCACACGTGCGCGCACACACACACACAGACACATAATGACAGTGACACACACAAATACATACAAACACATACACACAGACACAAAAAGACACACGCATACACACACAATACACACACAATACACACACACAGACACACACACACACACACTCACACACACGCAAATATACACCCACAGACGCACAACCACACGTGCGCGCACACACACACACAGACACATAATGACAGTGACACACACAAATACATA
Source organism: Mobula hypostoma (assembly GCF_963921235.1). Taxonomy (NCBI): domain Eukaryota; kingdom Metazoa; phylum Chordata; class Chondrichthyes; order Myliobatiformes; family Myliobatidae; genus Mobula; species Mobula hypostoma. The sequence goes on along the minus strand of NC_086101.1, from coordinate 5,377,836 downwards.
CAAACACATACACACAGACACATAAAGACACACGCATACACACACAATACACACACAATACACACACACACACACACACACACACTCACACACCTGTCCTTGCCAATAGTGAACAGATGACTGCATTGTCAAGGTCGTTCGGCCCACGAAGTAGTGCTGACCTTTTAACCTGCTCTGACATCAATCGTAACATTTTCCTCCTGTGTAGTCCTCCATTCTTTTCATCCATGCGCCTCTAAATGTCCCTAATACATCGCTCTCTACCACCACATCTGACAGCGCATTCCACACACCCACCAGTTCCTGTGCAAAGAATCTACATTCCCCCCCGCCAAACTTTACAACCACAAGGTTAAACTTGTGTCCGCTTGTAGTGGCCTCCTGTTAGAACAGAGAGATAGGAAGCAGAGAGCAGTACAGCACAGAAATCAGTCCCTTCCCCCCCGCAATGTTGTGCTGAACTAATTAAACAACTGACACCTTCTGTCTGTACACGGTCCGTATCCCTCCATTCCCTGTACACGGTCCATATCCCTCCATTCCCGGTACACGGTCCGTATCCCTCCATTCCCTATACACGGTCCGTATCCCTCCATTACCGGTACACGGTCCGTATCCCTCCGTTCCCTGTACACGTTTCTATCTCCTGTATTGTTCTGTATGTTTTCTATGTTTCTACGTTTCTATCTCTTGTATTGTGCTGTAGATTTTCTATGTTTCTATTTCCTGTGTTCTGCTCTACATTTTCTATGTGTCTATGTTGATATAGTGTAGGTTTTCTACGTTTCTATCTCCTGCCAGCTTCTACCCCTCCCCACTTTCTCCACCCTTCCCCTCCTGTACTGATGAAGGGTGTCACCCTGAAACGTCGGCAGTTTATTCCCCTCCTGATCTGCTGAGTTCCTGCAGCGTTCACACACAGATTTATTTATCCCGTGTACAGTGAGGTGCTCGTTTGCCTTCACAATGAAAGTAACGTCAGGATGGCACCACGCATTTCGGTGCGAACGTAACATGTCCACGTTGTTCAGCAGAATAACACAATTAATAGCAGCAACAACAGCAGAACAAAACAAAGCCACAAGAGTGAAACAAGCCCGTTTCTCACTGTTGGATCTGGATGTCTTTGATCCGAGGTTATTGAGAAGTCCGGAATGAGGTGTAGCTGAAGTTCAAGTTCAACCTCACATTTAATTGTCGTTCAACTATATATGAATACAGCCAAACGAAACAACATTCCTGCATGACCAAGGTGCAAAACACATCACCAGAAATTTGCATGTAGCACAGATAAGACATGCTTCAGAAAAATATACAGTCACAAAGAGAAAAATATCGCCCAAGTTCCTGCATTGCATGGCTGGAGATTGTCTTGGTCCAGCTTGTTCTTCCACCGAGCGAACAACGGCAACACTGGACAGCAGCCCTGACAAGAGGGGTCAGCCCCCGACCCAGAGTAACTCCTAGCACTCCCCGCAGAGGCCCTTGCTCTCTCCCTTGGGTGACTGCAACTGCCCACTGCATCCAAGTTGACTCCGCAGCTGAGGTGTGGTCCTCACCCCAACTGAGGCAACGCAGTTCCCTGGTGTCAGTCTTGCCTGTGAATGGACTTGCAGTATTCTGCATGAGCAAGGGCCTGTGTTGTGCTGTGGGTTTTCTATGTGTCTATGTTCCTAAAACAAGAATAAGAAAGTTAAACTACAGGAAAAATGACACATCTACAGGGCAATCCAACAGCATCCACAGGCTGTGTTGCTCTAGGTTTCCAGCATCTGCAGAATCCCTAGTGTTTCTGAAACACTAGTCCAGTAAGTTGTTCCCTTTCACTTTCAACATTTAAGATGGTTTAATGTCATTTCCAGTGCACAAGGAGAACAAAGTAGTTGTTACTCTGTATCTGATGCAGCATAAAACTCACACAAGAGATAAAGAACACATTAATAATAAAACGCACAATAAACATAAATACACAATATAGCTTGTGTACACAGATTGTCCTTAACGTGACAGTAGGCACAGGAGTGTCCGTACATAAGGTGACTGACAGGAAACGATCAAGTAGTGATGTACTGTTGATGCTCCCTTCAGCACATCTGTAAATGATGTGAGTATGCACGTGCAAAGACCAGCTCTCTTCAGCATCCTCAGAAAGCAGAGGAGTTGACGAGCTTTCCTGACTGTGTAGGATGTGTTCTGAGACCATGAGTGTCCTCGACATTATGGACCAGTCTTTGTAATTCCTTCTTAATGAACCAATGTTTGGAAATCATCCCAGCCATTCCCAGTTTCTGACTAGGCAGGACAGGAATTCCAGGTCTGTGCTGTCTGTGATCATCTGCATTTCCACACTGCGGTCACCTTTGTCTCTCTCTCCCTCCCTCTGTCTGATCCTTTCAACAGTCTCTGTACATATCCCGTTCCCCAAGAACTGTGAGGAGGAACTCAGCAACGGCAGGACCGAGTCCAACATTGTCACCCTGTACCTGAACGGAAACAAGGAGCGGCCGATCAGAGTCTTCTGCGACATGAGCACGGATGGTGGAGGGTGGATGGTAAGTTTCACATTCGCGGGTTGGGGTGTTGGTGATGGTTTATTACTGGGTTGGGATGTTGGTGACAGTTTATTACTGGATTGGAGTATTGGTTTATTATTGGGTTGGGGTGTTGGTGATGGTTTATTACTGGGTTGGGATGTTGGTGACAGTTTATTACTGGGTTGGGATGTTGGTGACAGTTTATTACTGGGTTGGGATGTTGGTGACGGTTTATTACTGGGTTGGGATGTTGGTGACAGTTTATTACTGGGTTGGGATGTTGGTGACAGTTTATTACTGGGTTGGGGTGTTGGTGACGGTTTATTACTGGGTTGGGATGTTGGTGAAGGTTTATTACTGGGCTGGCTGTTGGTGACGGTTTATTACTGGGTCGGCGTATTGGTAACGGTTTATTACTGGGTTGGGATGTTGACGGTTTATTACTGGGTTGGGATGTTGACGGTTTATTACTGGGTTGGGATGTTGGTGACAGTTTATTACTGGGTTGGGGTGTTGGTGACGGTTTATTACTGGGTTGGGGTGTTGGTGAAGGTTTATTACTGGGCTGGCTGTTGGTGACGGTTTATTACTGGGTCGGCGTATTGGTAACGGTTTATTACTGGGTTGGGATGTTGACGGTTTATTACTGGGTTGGGATGTTGGTGACGGTTTATTACTGGGTTGGGGTGTTGGTGACGGTTTATTACTGGGTTGGGATGTTGGTGACGGTTTATTACTGGGTTGGGATGTTGGTGACGGTTTATTACTGGGTTGGGATGTTGGTGACGGTTTATTACTGGGTTGGCATATTGGTGACGGTTTATTACTGGGTTGGGATGTTGGTGACGGTTTATTACTGGGTTGGGATGTTGGTGACGGTTTATTACTGGGTTGGGATGTTGGTGACGGTTTATTACTGGGTTGGGGTGTTGATGACGGTTTATTACTGGGTTGGGATGTTGGTGACGGTTTATTACTGGGTTGGGATGTTGGTGACGGTTTATTACTGGGTTGGGGTGTTGATGACGGTTTATTACTGGGTTGGGATGTTGGTGACGGTTTATTACTGGGTTGGCATATTGGTAACGGTTTATTACTAGGTTGGTGTATTGGTAACGGTAATAAACCTGACTATTGTCTTATAAAGGCTCAGCATTATCTCCTTTCTTTTATATTCTATTTCCCTTGAAATAAATGCCATCATTGCATTTGCCTTCCTCACCACTGACTCTACCTGCAAGTTAACCTTTAGCTTGTTCTGCACAAGGATTCATAAGTCCCTTTGCATCTCAGATTTTTGGATTTCCTGCCCATTTAGAAAGTATTCTGCACATTTATTTCTACTACCAAAGTGCATGACCATGCATTTTCCAACATTGTATTTCATTTGCCACTTTCTTGCTCATTCTCCTAATCTGGCTAAGTCCTGCTGCAAGCCTTCCTATTTTCTCAACACAACTGCCCCTCCATCAATCTTCGTACCATCTGCAAACTGGAAAACAAATCGTTGATATAGAAGATAAAAACAAGTTGTCCCAACACCAACCCCTGCAGAACACCACTAGTCACTAACAGCCAACCAGAAAGGGATCCTTTTATTCCCATTCGCTGCCTCCTACCACCATCAGCCAATGCTCTAACCATGTTAGTAAACTTCCTGTAATCCCATGGGCTTTTAATTGGTAAGAAGCCTCATATGTGGCATCTTATCAAAGGCCTTCTGAAAGTCCAAATACACAACATCCACTGCATCCCCTTTATCTATTCTACTTGTAGTCTCCTCAAATAATTCCAACAGGTTTGTCAGGCAAGATTTTCCCTTAAGGAAACCATGCTGACTTTGACCTATCTTGTCCTGTGTCACTTAAATACTCCATAACCTCACCCTTAACAATTGACTCTAACATCTTCCCAACCACTGAGGTCAGGCTAATTGGTCTATAATTTCCTTTCTGTTCTGCTGCCTTCCTCCTTTCTTAAAGAGTGGAGTGACATTTGCGATTTTCCAGTCCTCTGGCACCATGCCAGAGTCCAGTAATTTTGAAAGATCATTTTTAATGCCACCACAATCTCAACCACCACCTCTTTCAGAACCATAGGGTGCAGTTCAAGTGAGGACAGATGCGGAGTGGTTTCTTTAGCCAGAAAGTGGTGAACCTGTGGAACTCAGAGGCTGTGGAGGTCGATGGGTTCTTTGATTAGTCAGGGTGTGAAAGGTTATGGGGAGGTGGCAGGAGAATAGGATTGAGAGATCAGGCATAATGAAATGCCAGAGCAGACTCGATGAGCCAAATAGCCTAATTCTGCTCCTGTGCCTCGTAGTCTAGTGGTCTAAGTGCCGATCCTAATGGATACCAGAGATTCCCAGGAGTAGAAACTGCCTGTGGTGGTCAGAGCTGCATTCAGCAATCGCTGATGTAGGAGGAGGAGGTCAGGGCTGTTCATCATCATGATGGAATGGTGGAACAGACTCGCTGGATGAACTCTGCTCCTTTCTCTCTTGGCCTTGTGGTTGACGTTAATTTAAACCCGCTGAAGACTGGGTGGAGAGGGTGAACCAGAGTGCACAGAATGGAGGGCTTGAAATATGATAATGGGCTGGGACTTCTTCCTGGAGTACAGGAGACCGAGGGGTGACCCTTTTCCACAGAGCAGGGGATGCAAAGTACCTCCACATTGTGACAGTTTTCCTGTCCCCTTCCTGCAGGTCTTCCAGAGGAGAATGAATGGAAAGCTGAACTTCACACGTAGCTGGAAGGACTATGTGGCTGGATTTGGGGACCTTGCTGCAGAACACTGGCTGGGTGAGCAACACGAGATGGTTACAGCTGAGGCACCCGAGGGTGGCTGGAGATCAGGGACCACAGAGGCACTTTTCATCCTTATAGTGATCGGATTCTAGACCTGACAATAACAGGAAATTAACTCATAGAAACATAGAATACTATGTACAGGCCTTTTGGCCGACAGTGTTGTGCTGACCTTCTTGCTTACTCTTAAGACCAATCTAACATTCCCTCCCTTCTTTCATCCACATTCCCATGAGTCTCTTAAATATCTCTAATGTATCTGCCTCTACCAACACCCCTGGCAGGGCATTCCACGTACCACCACTCTCTGTCCAAAATAACTTGCCTCTGTCATCTCCCTATGTTTTCCTCTGATCACCTTAAAATTATGCTTTCTTGGATTAGCCATTTCTGTCCTGGGAAATTAGCTCTGGCTGTCCACTCTATCGACTTGTACGGCTCTATCAAGTCACCTCTCATCCTCCTTTGTACCGAGGAGAAAAACCGTAAGATGCTCAACCTTTTCTCTTATGACGTGCTCTCGAATCCAGATGGCATCCTGGTAAATGTCCTCTGCATTCTGTCTGAAGTTTCCACGTCCTCTTCATGAGGTGACCAGAACCTAACACGATACTCCAAGTGGGGTTTAACCAGGGTTTTTAGAAAGCTGCATCTTTGCTTCATGGCTCTTGGTCTCCATCCCCCAACTAATGAAGGCCAACACATCAAAAGCCTTCTCAACAACCCAAAGTGCCGCGACTTTGAAGGATTCACACATCTCTTGTATTGTTAAAACTATTAAAACCTTCCAATCCACAAGTATTTTCTGAGCTGGTTTAAAATGAGAACCCTTGCCTTCTCAGTTCACACAAATGATTCCGAAAATGAAAGGGTAAACATATGAAGAGCGTTTGATGTCTCTGGGTCTGTACTCGCTATGTTTTAGAAGAATGGCTGGGGAGGGGGATCTTATTGAAACCTATTGAATATTGAAAGGCTGAGATAGAGTGGGTGTGGAGAGGATATTTCCTATAGTGGGGGAGTCTAGGACCAGAGGGCACAGATAGACTGGATGTGGAGAGGATGTTCCCTATAGTGGGGGAGTCTAGGACCAGGGAGCACAGCCTCAGAATAGAGGGACATCCACTTAGAACAGAGTTGAGGAGGAATTTCTTTAGCCAGAGGGTGGTGAATCTGTGGAATTCATTACCACAGACAGCTGTGGAGGTCAAGTCATTGGATATTTTTAAAGCAGATCTTGATAGGTTCTTGATTAGTCTGGGTGTCAAAGGTTATGGGGAGAAGGCAGGAGAATGAGATTGGGAGGGATAATGAATCAGCCATGCTGGAATGGCACAGACACTTAGTGGGCAAAATGGCCTAATTCTGTTCTTCTGTCTTTTGGTCTTATTCATTTGAACATATGGGTAAATTCAAAGTAAATTTATTATCAAAGTACATATATGTCGCCATACACTACATTGAGATTCACTTTTTTGTGGGCATTTTCAGGGAAATAAGGAGATGTAATAGAACTTTACAAAGAAATCTACATAAAGAGACCAAAACTGACAAACAGCCAATGTGCAAAAGAAGAGAGTCCGTGCAAAAATGAGAGCGTGAATTGCAAAGAGTCCTTGAAAGGGAGTCTGTAGGCCATAGAATCAGATCAGAGTTGGAATGAGTGAAGTTATCCCCGCTGGTTCAAGAGCCTGAAGTTTGAAGGGTAATAATTGTTCCTGAACCTGGTGGTGTGGAACCTGAGGCTCCTGTATCTCCTGCCCGATGACCGTAGCGAGAGTAGGGCATGTCCTGTACCACCATCATCATCATTATGTACCATGTCGAATGACATGGGCGATCATGGGCTTTGCATGACCATGATTGTATTTGGGAAATTTTTCTGTAGAAGTGTTTTGCCATTGCCTTCTTCTGGGCAATGTCTTTACAAGACAGGTACCCCAAAAGTTATCAATACTCATTGTCTGCATGGCTTCACGCGATCCTGATCAGGGGGTGAGGTTCTAAGCAGGTGCTACACCTTGCCCAAGGGTGACCTGCAGGCCAGTGGAGGGAAGGGGAGCCTTACATCTCCTTTCATAGAGACATATCTCCATTCCAACACCCAGTGGTATGTAGGTGGTATTACAGGGGTGTATAAAATCTTGAGGGGCATAGATGGGGCAAATATACACAAGCCTTTTCCATCCCAAAGAAAAGGAATTAAACCCTAGAGTATTCAAGTTTAGGGTGTGAGGGGAACAAGTTGACAGGGCCCCAGGGAGGCTAACTTCTTCACATAGTCTGTGTATGGAACTATGAGGCAGGTACAGGAAAGGCTTAGAGGGATGTGAACCAAGTGCATGGACCAGTTAGGCTGAGAGGCCTGTTTTAACACCATAAGACAGGAGCAGAATTAGATCAACCTGCCCATCGAGTCTGCTCCACCATTCCATCATTCTTCCTCTCAACCCCAGTTCCCTGCCATCTCCCCATAACTGTTGAAACCCTGAACCTATCAAGCTGTGCTTTAAATAAAACAAATACTGCGGCCTTCACAGCCGAATGTGCCAATGAATTCCACTTGTGGCTAAAGAAATTCCTCCTCATCTCTGTTTTAAATGGACATCCCTCTGTTCTGAGGCCTGAGGCAGTGCCCTCTGGTCCTGAACTCCCCCACTGTGGGAAACATCCTCCCCATGCCACTCTATCTAGGCCTTTAAATATTCAATAGGTTTCGATTAGATTGCCCCCTCCGCCCAATTCTTCTAAACTCCAGCTAGTACAGCCTCAGACGCTCCCCATAACCCTTCCATTCCCAGAATCATTGTTGTGAACCTTCTTTGGATCCTCACCAATGCTAGCACATCTGTTCATACACCTGGGATCAAAAACTGCTCAGGATACTCTGTGTGGTCTGACCAATGCCTTACAAAGGCTCAGCATTACATCCAACATTCCCTCTAGTTCTTTTTTTTACAGCTGTGTGGACCAACCATTGCTCTGCGCAGGAAGTTTTAACACAGCCCGAAAGCTGTGTTATTCCAGCTGCGTGGCAACGAAGGCTATGTGCTAGGAAGCATTTCTGTTACTGCGCGGCAGCCATGCTCCAGTGCAGCTGAGGGGGAACAGTGATTATATCCCTGCTTTTATATTCTAGACCTCTCCTAAATGAATGCCTCTTTTCATTCTGTGTTACTGTCTGATTCTACACCAGTCGTGGAGAAGAAGGAGGTAGGTGTAGGGATGAATTGGGATCAGTTTGTTCCAAAGTAATTGGCTGTTGTTGGGATATTCCTGCCTTTCCACACCTGTTTCCCTGGTTTTGGAAGTGTTGGGAGCTGCCCTTCCACTCCTCGTGTCAAACCTGAGGGGGCACAGTTTGGGTAACGCTTTACAGAGCTAGCGACCTGGTTTTAATTCCCACTGCTGTCTGTAAGGAGTTGGTACGTTCTCCCTGTGACCGCGTGGATTTCCTCCAGGTTCTCCAGCTTCCCTCCCACAGTCCAAAGACGTACAGATCAGGGTTAGCAAGTTGTGGGCAAGCTACATTGGCGCTGGAAGCGTGGCGACACGAGCGGCCTACCCTCCCAGCACAGCCTCGGACAATGTTGGCCGTGGACGCAAGTGACACATTTCAGTGTTTGTGACAAATAAAGCTATACCTTTCTCCTTTAATCTTTCGCTTGCCAGGTCTGGAGAACCTGCACCAACTGACATCACAGGAGCGCTTCGAGCTGCGCGTGGACCTGCGCGCTGGTGGGGAGTCTGTGTACGCCACCTACGATAACTTTGTGGTGGGGGACGCAGCTGTGAAGTACCAGCTGGGGCTGGGAAAATATGCCGGAACTGCAGGTGAGTCACTGCCAGATCCAGCACTACCCTCGTGCTCCTCAGGAATACCACCGTCAACGTGCATGACGGGACGTGGACAACCCCCTGCTCAGGGATACCATCACCTAAGTACTTGATGGGGCTGGACAACTGCCTGGAAACAGATAGCTTCCCCATTGAGTCTGGAGTCAGGCAGGGCTGTCCAGTCTCCCCTGTGTAGCCCCCCCCCCTCCCAGGCAAGCCTCAGGGTCGCTCAGCTCGCTGTCGTCTAGGGAAACAGCCCTCGGCCCTGTCAAACTGGGTAATTAGTTTGTGTGGATGCTGTGTGATGTACCCCACCCCGCCCAAATAACAGACAATACACCATATATGATTAAATGATTTACAGTTTATAGATATTACTGGAACTATATAATTAATAGAGATAAAATATAAAAGGAAAATAAAAGGTGCCACACTTATCAAAGTTCATTCTCTTCCCAGTTTGGCAAAAGAATAAATCAAGGAAGGTAGTGCACCCGTGGCTGACAAGAGAAATTAGGGATAGTATCAATTCCAAAGAAGAAGCATACAAATTAGCCAGAGAAAGTGGCTCACCTGAGGACTGGGAGAAATTCAGAGTTCAGCAGAGGAGGACAAAGGGCTTAATTAGGAAGGGGAAAAAAGTTTATGAGAGTAAACTGGCAGGGAACATAAAAACAGACTGTAAAAGCTGTTATAGATATGTATAAAGTTGTTTACAATATATATTAATGACTTGGATGAGGGAATTAAGTGCAGCATCTCCAAGTTTGCGGATGACATGAAGCTGGGTGGCAGTGTTAGCAGTGAGGAGGATGCGAAGAGGATGCAAGGTGACTTGGATAGGTTGGGTGAGTGGGCAAATTCATGGCAGATGCAATTTAATGTGGATAAATGTGAAGTTATCCACTTTGGTGGCAAAAATAGGAAAACAGATTATTATCTGAATGGTGGCCGATTAGGAAAAGGGGAGGTGCAACGAGACCTGGGTGTCATTATACACCAGTCATTGAAAGTGGGCATGCAGGTACAGCAGGCGGTGAAAAAGGCAAATGGTATGCTGGCATTTATAGCGAGAGGATTCGAGTACAGGAGCAGGGAGGTACTACTGCAGTTGTACAAGGCCTTGGTGAGACCACACCTGGAGTATTGTGTGCAGTTTTGGTCCCCTAATCTGAGGAAAGACATCCTTGCCATACAGGGAGTACAAAGAAGGTTCACCAGATTGATTCCTGGGATGGCAGGACTTTCATATGAAGAAAGACTGGATGAACTGGGCTTGTACTCATTGGAATTTAGAAGATTGAGGGGGGATCTGATTGAAACGTATAAGATCCTAAAGGGATTGGACAGGCTAGATGCAGGAAGATTGTTCCCGATGTTGGGGAAGTCCAGAACGAGGGGTCACAGTTTGAGGATAGAGGGGAAGCCTTTTAGGACCGAGATTAGGAAAAACTTCTTCACACAGAGAGTGGTGAATCTGTGGAATTCTCTGCCACAGGAAACAGTTGAGGCCAGTTCATTGGCTATAGTTAAGAGGGAGTTAGATATGGCCCTTGTGGCTACGGGGCTCAGGGGGTATGGAGAGAAGGCTGGGGCGGGGTTCTGAGTTGGATGATCAGCCATGATCATAATAAATGGCGGTGCAGGCTCAAAGGGTCAAATGGCCTACTCCTGCACCTATTTTCTATGTTTCTATGTTTCATGCACAAACAGTTGGAGCTCTGGTAACGATCCTCTCTTTACCATTCAATCCCCTCTGACCACCTCGATCTGCCGCCTGGGACCAACCACAGTGGTCGACCAGACGCTCCACACGAGTCTGTCTCCGTCTCCTCTCCTCGCCGAAGACCCTGGACCTCGGACTCCTGCTCAGGATCCGACCCCGTTAGCCGACTCACAGCACCTTGTCCATTCTCTCTCTGTCCATCGCGCCTTCTACCCAGAAACCCACGCATCACAATAACTTACAGACACAATAGTAAGAATAACATCTATCCCAATTGGTTCGTTCGCTCTCTTATCAATAATATAACCCAAACAACACCCAAACACGCTGCTGGGGAGAGAACTTTCTCAGCAGTTAACATAACAAAGAAGCCATTTTAATTAGCCTACACAGTAACATAAAAGAGGAAACCCCTTACACCTGTCTTGTCTGTGTGCTGTTTGCCAAAGCCAACAGGGAGGGTGCAAGTATGAGGGGTGACGCTGCCAGACAGTGGAGGGACCCAAGTGAAAACCTCCCTGTACATGGACGACGTCACCGTCTTCTGCTCTGATCCGAGGTCAGTTCGCAGGCTGATTAGCATCTGCCAACAGTTCGAGCTAGCGTCGGGGGCAAGAGTCAGCCGCATGAAGAGCGAAGCCATGCTCTTCGGCAACTGGCCCGACCGATCCAGTGTCCCCTCCACCATCAGGTCTGACCACGTGAAGGTGTTGGGGATCTGGTTCGGAGGGGCAGAGGCGTGCAACAAGAACTGGCAGGAGCGGACTGCCAAGGTGAAACAGAAACTGGGACTGTGGGGAGGGCGCTCCCTGCCGATAACGGGCAAGAACCTGGTCATCAGGTGCGAGGTGCTCTCAGGGCTGCTGTACTTGGCGCGGGAGTGAGCCCCCTCCCCCACTCTCCCAGCTTAGGAGTCACCCGAGCTGTCTTCAGATTCATCTGGAGATCCAAGATGGAGCGGGTCAGACGGGCCACCATGCACAGGTCCCTGGACAACGGGGGCAAAAACGTTCCCAATGTCGCCTTCTTCCTGATGACCACCTCCGTGTGTGGCTGCATCAGGCTGTGCGTGGAACTGAAACACGTGGGCTCCAGGTACCAGCACGGGCTGTCCCCGGTGTTGTGAAGAATGGGTCTGGCCCCACAGTCGCGCAACGTCCCAGTCAGCTGGACAGTGCCCTGCCCTTCATAGTGAAGTTATTGCAGATGGATGGACGTAGTAGGGAGGTTCCCTGAGGCGATGGTCCAGACCATCTGGCAGAATGCCTCATCGCCAGATCTCACCAAAAGTCACCAAGACCTTGCCTGAGCCACGGCGGGCTACCCAAAGATCACCGTAGACTTCGCGGACTGTGGGCTCGCCAAGAGCACGTGGAGAAAGATGCGAGGGCCTGTTTCACCGTTCATCCCCAGCAGCTGCGTGACAGAGGACCCTCCGGTCTACGGGCTGTGCCCGGGGAGGCCCACGGACAGAAACATCCGGTGCGGCCGGCAGACCAATTTGGTGAAGGACGCTCTTTGGTTGGCGCATGGAGATGCCCACGGCAGAATGCGGCCGCCTGGCACATTCTCGGCTGCAGGAGTGCGTGCTGAGGGACGAGCTGAAACTTGGCGCAGCCACCGCGAGGGTCCGGTGGGGAAGGACCATGATTTAGGGTTCTTCTCCAGCTGGAGAGGGAGGGGCTGGCTGGGATGGGGGGAGGGAAGCCTCTCACTTATTCATGCAGCAGTGTACCGCTCCGGAGAGTGGCAGACATGCTGTTGATGAGTAGGAATGCAATAGAACGGTACAGAAAACATTGAGGGTAATGAATGAAAAGGTATTGAACAGTTTACTCTTGTAAGTTTTTGAAATTATGAATTAAGTTTATTTTGTTAAATAAAATCCTCACACTGCTCAGGGATACGGGCAGGGCGGAGCTGGGGGGAGGGGGTGTCGCCTTGAACCAGGAGAAAGCCTTTGATGGGATCTCCCACACGTAAACTCAGCGGCCACTTTATTAGGTACAGCGGTGGAACCTGGCGTGGTCTTCTTCGGCTGTAGCCCACCCACTTAAAGATTTAACGTGCTCTGCGTTCAGAGACGCTCCTCTGCACACCGCTGTTGTAACGCCGTTGGGGCGCTCCGCTGGCGGTACATTAGCCCGCTGTCATTTCAGCTGGGGGCGTGGAGATGGCATCCTCTGCAAGCGAAGTTTGTACCACCCCAGGTGCTCCAGTTTCCGAACAGCCCAAAGACGTACCGGTTAGTAGATTAACTGGTGATTGTATATTATCCTGCGACTCGGCTGGGGTTAAAAATCGGTGGGTTCCTGGGTGGTGCAGCTGGAAAAACCTGTTTCCCACTGTATCGCGAAATAAATAAAGCAATACTATTACAGTGACCGTGACGTGGCTTCATTTTCTGCTGTTACCTGCAAAGAGTTTATATGGTCTCTCCGTTACTGTGTGGGTTTCAGCCACTATCCAAAACTATACCAGTTAGTAGGTCAATTAATCAGTCATATGGGTGTGATTGGACGGCGCTGGCTCGCTGGGCTGGAATGGACTGTATCTCTAAATAAATAAATGTGTGGTTTTTTCAGTTACCTTCCTATCAGCTCGAGCCATTCTCCTCTGAACTCTCTCGTTAACAACACACATCAAAGTTGCTGGTGAACGCAGCAGGCCCTTCGTTAGAAGGGTCTCGGCCCGAAACGTCGACCGTACCTCTTCCTAGAGATGCTGCCTGGCCTGCTGCGTTCACCAGCAACTTTGATGTGTGTTGCCTGAATTTCCAGCATCTGCAGAATTGGTCGCGTCTCTCATTAACAACGGGTTTTCACCCACAGAACAGCAACTCACTGAATGTTTCTCGTTTCTCGCACCATTCTCTGGTGCGTGAAAATCCCAGATCATCAGCAGTTTCCCGGCCACTCAAATCACCCTGTCAGGCACCAACAATCACTGCGCAGTCAAAGTCACACTGGGTTTAAAAGAATCCCAGTAGTCCGCATCACGTAAACGATCCCTGTCCTTCTCACAGGCAACTCCCTGGCCTACCACCGGGGCAGTAACTTCACCACCGTGGACGAGGACAATGACAACGCCCTGACCAACTGCGCCGTCTCCTACAGGGGAGGCTGGTGGTACCAGAACTGTCACCGCGTCAACCTCAACGGCGAATATGGCAACAACAAAGACCACCAGGTAACAGTTCGCCTCACCCACAACTGCCAACCCTCTGCCGCTCCCCTCCCTCGGTTCCTTACGCTTTCATCCCCTCCCGTCAGCCCCCCCCACCCTTGCCCCCGCAACTCTTTTACCCCGTCTGTGCAACTCCTGACTTCGCTGCCTTGCCCAAACTCTTACCGAAAATCTTCCTGTTACTCTCATCCCTCCCTCCTGCGCTGTTCCTCGCCCTTCACTCTCCCACCTCCAAATCCCACTCCCTCCTCCACTTTCACCCTCGTTACACCACCTCCCGGACACCTTACCTCTTTCATCCTTCTCTCCCCTCCCCTTTACCCCTCACCCAACTTCCCTCGTTCCCCCACCCCTCATCTCGCCCCCCCAATGCTCTCCTCCCCACCCCACATCTCGCCCCCCCAATGCTCTCCTCCCCACCCCACTGCTCTCCTTCCCCCCCCCCACACACACACACCTCTCCTATCCCACCCCGTGTGAATGCATTGACGCTGACCCCCTCTCGTCACTCCACAGGGCGTGAACTGGTTCGGCTGGAAGGGCTTCGAGTTCTCCATCCCGTTCGCAGAGATGAAGATGCGGCCTCACCGGGCGGCCAGGACAGAGTGAGGCCGAGGGTGTTGCCGCAGGGACTTCACTAGAGCTTACAGCTAACTCTCACACACCCCGATGCCTGGCGTTCCCGCCGACACCGTCGCCCACATTATCGCCATTGTCTGTCTGTGCTCCGCTCGGATCCAGGTTCATCGGCTTCTCAGCCCCGCCAACCGCAGGTCGCCGGGACGGCCTCCGCCCCTCACCCAGGGGAACGGCCGCTCGGCCCTGCACTTGGGAACATGTTGGCGGAGGGGTTTGGGGTTTGCAGACGCCCAACTTTCATTTACGCTGCTTTGCGGAGTGTGAGTACTAGACTCGGTCTCCAACTCAACACCGCCCACTGGATCTACGCAGAGTTCGACCTTTTGTACCGGTTCGGAACCATGTCGTGTTTTTGTTATCAGAGAGTCTGGAAATATAATTGGCGAACCCTTTTCTAATCCTGAGTCTGTCTCCGTCTCACACAAACACCGACACATTTGCACACGCACACACATACATAAATATATATATACACACACACACATTCTTACACAAACAAACATACACACACTCACACACAATGCATACACATTTACATGCAAATTTACAGGCATACCCACACGCAGACACACTCTCAAATTCATACACCGACACATTTACACGTACACACGAATCAAGCACAGTCACACAAGCTTACAGACGTTTTCACACGCATACACACAACATAATCTCATGCATTCACACACATGTGCACACAAACAGGCATTCTCACACACATTCACACACTCACAGATTCAAAGATTCACACATACACATTTACACACACACACAAACATTCTCACATGCACAATACAACCACACACACTCACACACAGTCTTCACACACGCAACGTCAACACATTTATACACACACACACACACACACACATTTACAGGCATTACCGTACACAAAGACATACACATACACACAAATTTACAGGCATTCACACAAACAGATATACACACGTAAACACACACAGGCACAACACTGACGCATTTACACATAGAGTCACACACACCCACAGAGACCTGAGTCCCTGAGGTGACGGGGAGAGTGTGATGGGTGGGATGAGGTCCTGGGGAACATTGAGGGGGTATTGGTGAAGTGTGAGTGTGTCAGTGAGAGAGTGAGGGGTGGCTGAGAGACCAAGCAGTGTTGTTGGGTGATTGGGGTAGTGTGAGGTAGGGATAGGAAGTTCTGGGAGGTGCTATAGGGGTATAGGGGAATTGAGATATCAGGGAGCGTGTGATGCATTTGGTGAGGTACTGAAGTGTGTTTTAGGGTGTCTTGGGGTGTATGAGGTGTTGGGGAGAGTGTGATGAGTGGGGTGGGGTGGGGTGGGGTGGGGTGAGGTCCTCTGGAGTGTTGTAGGGCAATTGGAGAGTATGGGGTGTCAGGGAGAGTGTGATGGGTGGGGTGGGGTCCCAGGAGTGTTGTAGGGCGATTGGGGAGTGTGGGGTGTCACTGAGAGTGTGATGGGCGGGGTCCCAGGAGTATTGCAGAGGGATTGGCTGAGATGTTGGGAAGAGTGTGATGTGTGGGGTGAGGTCTTGGGGCGTGTTGTACAGGGATTAAGGGAGTGTGAGGTGTCGGGGAGAGTGTGTTGGGTGGGGTGTGCTGTAAGAGGATTGAGGGCACTGTTTGGTATTGGGGAAAGTGTGATGGATGTGATGAGGTACCGGGTGTGTTGTAGGGGGATTTGGAGTATATGAGGTGTCGGGGAGGGGGTGTGATGGGTGGGGTTCAGGGGACTGTTGCAGGGAGATTGGGGGGAGTGTGGGAGCGTTGGGGAGAGTGTGATGGGTTAGGTGAGGTCTCGTAGTGTATTTAGCAAGATTGAAGAGTGTGAGGTGTCAGAGAGTGCTATGGTTAACGTGAGGTCCCGGGCTGTGTTACAGGGAGATTGGGGAGGAGAGTGGGGTGGGATGAGGTCTCAGGGTGTATTTCGGGGGATTGGGGAGTGCGTCAGAGAGAGTGTTGTGGTTAAGGTGATGTCTCGGGGTGTATTTAGGGGGATTGAGGGCAGAGTGAGATATCCGGGGGACTGTGATGGGTGGGGTGAGGACCCAGGGACCTGGGTAGAGGGATTGCGGAAGTGTGAGGTGTTGGAGAGAGCGTGATGGGCGGGATGAGGTCCTGGGGAATGTTGTCGGGGAATTGGGGGAGAGTGAAGTATCAGAGAGCGTGCGGGTGGATTGGGGAGTGGTGTCGCTTTATTGGAGGAACTGCGAGGCGTTGGGGAGAGTGTGATGTGTGGGCAGTAATGTAGAGGAATAGCGGGAAGTCTGAGATGTCGGGGTGAGTGTGATGGGTGAGGTGAGCTTACGGGCAGTGGTGTAGAGAGATTGGGGGAGAGCATGTTGTCTGGGGGGTGTTATAGCGAGAATGGAATAGAGCAGTTTGGGGAGTGTTGTAGGGAGATTGGGGGAGAGCAGGTTGTCTAGCGAGTGTTGTGGGGACATTGGGGAAAGCAGATTGTCTGGAGAGTGTTGTAGGGAGATTAGGATAGAGCGGGTTTTATGGGAAATATCGTAGGTAGATTAGGGGAGAGCGGTTTGGCTGAGTGTTGTACGGAGATTTGGGAGAACATGTTGTCTGGGGAGTGTTGTAGGGACATTGGGATATAAACATGTAGAGAGTGTTGTAGGGAGTTTGGGGTAGAGCAGGTTGTCTGGGGAGTGTTGTAGGGAGATTGTGGAGAGCAGGTTGTCTGGGGAGTGTTGTAAGGAGTTTGAGATAGAGCAGGTTGTCTGGGGAGTGTTGTAAGGAGTTTGGGATAGAGCAGGCTGTCTGGGGAGTGTTATAGGGAGTTTGGCACAGAGCAGGCTGTCTGGGGAGTGTTATAGGGAGTTTGGCACAGAGCAGGCTGTTTGGGGAGTGTTATAGGGAGTTTAGCACAGAGCAGGCTGCCTGGGGAGTGTTATAGGGAGTTTGGCACAGAGCAGGCTGTCTGGGGAGTGTCATAGGGAGTTTGGCACAGAGCAGGCTGTCTGGGGAGTGTTGCGATTTGAGGATCCATGAGTATTCAGAGGAACTTGAGTGGTCACAGTGTCGCGAGATCAACGGGAGAGTAAGGGTTCGGGAAGTTTGTCGGGGATCGGAGAGGGTTCCAAACATCTTGGAAGCGTTAGGGTGTCGGTATTAGTTTGGGAACCAATCAGGGATCAGTGTCGGGAGAAGGCAATTGGTGGGATGTCAGATGTCTATGTAGTGTTGAAGTTTTCTGATCGGGGAGGGGGAATTTGGGGGTGGGGAGATTGTGAGCAGTGATGTAAAGGACTGCGGATTTGTTGGGGTGTGATTGGAGAGAGTGTTCAGGTCGGGTGAGGTGATTGGTGAATTTAAGATGTCGGGAAGTGATGGGTGTCAGAATGGGGTTGGAGATATGGTTCGAAGGAGTGAGGGAATGGGGAGATTTAGCGATTAGGTTTGGGGTGGGGAGAGTTGGGGTGAGAGAATGAGATGATATGTAGATCGGAAGGAGAGCGGAGGGAGGCATGCGGATAGTGCGGTTGTGACGGTCATGAGGACTGTCATTGGAAAGCGTTGAAGAGTCCGATGCCGGGAATGGATGGGTTAACGTGAGGGGCGTTTGATGTCTCTGGTCGGTACTCGCAGGGGTTTAGAAGAATGAAGGGGGCGGGGTTCATTGAAACTATAGAATATTGAAGTCTAGATAGAGTGGATGTTTCCCAGAGTGGGGAAGTCGAGGACCAGGAGACAAACATCCTCGGAATAGAGGGATGTCCATTTAAAACAGAGCTGAGTCCTGAGTCCGAAACGACGACTGTTTATCCATTTCCCCAGCTGCTGCCTGACCTGCTGAGTTCCTCCAGCATCTTGTGTGTGTTGCTCTGGGCTTCCAGCATCTGCAGAACCCCGTGTCGTGCGGAGGAATTTGTTCAGTCAGACTCCCTCGAATCTGTGAAATTCATTGTCACGGACAGCTGCGCAGACTGCGCAACTGGCTACACTGAGGCGGAGGTTGATAGGTTCTTGATTGGTCCTCTCGTCAAAGGTCACGGGAAGAAGGCAGAGGATTGGAAATCTGATAAGGGTACGCCATGATGGAATAGCGGAGCAGACTTGTTGAGCCAAGTAGTCTAATTCTGTGTTTATGTCTTATGGTCTCCCGGGGGGGTGAGACAATCCGGACACACCGGGTGAGCAATATTGTAAACATAGAGACAGTGAAAACAGAATTAGATCCACTGTTGTCGAGTCACACGCTACTGCTGGTTTACGTGGCGCCGATGAAATTAAAACGTGGGAAGATCAACGTGATAGGACCCGTGCCTCCGGAAATCCCTAGCGACAGGAGCACTTCCATTGGGAATGCGCGCTCCCGGAGCTGAGCGAAAACCACTGGCCTCGTTATATCTAACAGCGAGAAAGGTGGGTTCCTGGAACGTCTGCGGGCTAATTTGCACATCACTGAGCTCAGGAGCCGACCGGAGAAGGGCTGGGTTAATAATGCGTTCTGAGCGGGGAGATTACCTTTATTTGTCACACGTCCATCGAAACGCAGTGAAATGCTGTCATTTCTGTCAACAACCAACACAGTCGGAGGATGTCCTGGCGGCAGCCCGCAAGAAGCACCGCACATTCCGGCACCAACGTTCCAAACTTAGTATCTGGAACGCACATCAAAGTTGCTGGTGAACGCAGCAGGCCAGGCAGCATCTCTAGGAAGAGGTACAGTTGACGTTTCGGGCCGAGACCCTTCGTCAGGACAAATCTCTTACTATCTCTTCTTTCAGTTAGTCCTGCGAAGGGTCTCGGCCCGAAACGTCGACTGCACCTCTTCCTAGAGATGCTGCCTGGCCTGCTGCGTTCACCAGCAACTTTGATGTGTGTTGCTTGAATTTCCAGCATCTGCAGAATTCCTCGTGTTTAGTATCTGGAACCCGTACGTCTCTGGACTGCGGGAGGAAACCAGAGCACCCGGACGAAATCCACTGGGATTTGTACCCGCGTCGCTGGCGCTGTAAAGCGTTGCGCTAACCACATCTGAACACCGTGGCCGGTTCCATGCCCCGGGAGGCCCCGGTTACGGAAGTAAGTTTGGCCCAAGCCGACTGTCGGCCTTGAAGTAGTTCTGAAAATCTTACTTAACCCCTGAGCAACCTGAAGGGGTTAATTAATTAGGACGCAAAATGCTGGAGGGACTTGGCGAGTCGGCGGCATCCGTGGAGGGAAATGGACAGTCGGCGTGTACTGTATCTTTATCTGGACAAGTTTTGTTCCGAAGGGTTTGTGAGAAAGACTGGCAGAACTGGCTACACTCGGCGCAAGAGTAAACGCCGTCAACCTGAACCCGGATTTTTTGACCTGAATTCCCGACTGGAGATGTGAGAGGCGGGCTGGGAGGGGCATCAGCAGGGTTGTAGGGGTGGCGGTTAACTGGGAGGGGCGGCGGACAGGCAACGGCTTAAGAAATATCAAATGATTCCTAACATAGACGCATTCTGGAAAGGCACAGAAAATGCCGCGAGACAAGTGGCTCGAATCCAAAAGCGAAGATAAATAATTCTGTCTAAAGGCTTCAAAAAGTTGCCAGACCATAAGACACGCGATTCTATTGTGACTGATTTATTATCCTCTCAACTCCATTTCCCTACTCACCGTAACCTTTGACAAATAGATTAATCGGGAGTCTATTAACCCCCGCTTTAAGTATCCCCAATGACGCGCCTCCACAGCCGCCTGGGGCAATGTATTCCACAGATAAACCACCTTCTGACTAAATGAAATAGTACCCTCTGGTCCTAGACTCCCTGTGTCGGCAACATTCGCTCCACGTCCACTCTCTGCAGACTTTCAATATTCGATAGGTCTGCCTGAGATTAGGAGCATCCTCTCCACGTCTCTACAGACAAAACGCTCTAGGCCACAGGATTTTGCAAAGAATTCTCGAAAATTAGGAAATTGAATTAGCGAGGAACGTATGAGCCGACTACCGGAACACAAGGAGTGGGCTATTCAACCCCTCCTACCAGCTACCGCGATCGTGGCCGGGCCGCGCCGGCTCTCACAAGACCAGTGAGACACAGGCCATTCGGCCCATCAAGTCTGGCCCACCATTCCATCGTGGCTGATTTATTATCCCTCTCAACCCCATTCTCCCGCCTTCTCCCCGTAACCTTCGATGCCCTGCCAAAATCCGTCAACCTCCCAATATATACCCCTCTTTAAATAAACCCAATATACTCCTGTCCAGGATCAGGATGGGGTTTCATGGCGCTGGCATCTGTGCTGAAATGTTCAGTTCAGTGCAACACCTAGTAATTTTAAAAATCTCTAAATTACAATAAATTTATATATAAGTTAATTAAATAAGCGGTGCAAAAAGAGAGGGAAATAAATAAAACAAGTGCGGTAATAACGGTTTCAGAAATCTGATGGCGGAGGGGAAGGAGTTGTTTTGTTCCTGAATCGTTGACCGCATGCCTTCGGGCGCCTGTGCCCCAAAAGATTCAAAGTACGTTTATTTTCAAAGTATGTACGCAGTGTACAACCCTGAGATTCGTCTTCCCACAGACGGCAACAGAACAGAGAAACACCATGGAACCCGTTGATCGAAAAGCTCCAACCTGCGCGAAAAACAAGAACCATTCGCGACTCGCTGATGGGAGCAATGAGAAGATGGCCTGTCCTGGGTGATGGGGGTCCTTGATAATGAATGCCGCTTTTTCGAGGCTGAGCATTTTGAAAATGTCTTGACTGCTGACTTTGCATCTCCCTGCGGTTTTGTTTTTTCCCGCAATCCCGTACAGCGCCCGTTCCCGAGAGCGCAATACCCTGACCTGACAATGAGATATTCACCTGCTCCGAGGGCCCGGCTGCCCACGCTCCCCGGACAAGAACATCCGGGTAACAGGCCCCTGCGAGCCAATGAGCCGCGCTGCCCAATTAACCCCTTCTGACCCATTGAAAAGTATGTCTTTGGACTGTGGGAAGAAACCGGAGCACCCGGAGGAAACCCGCGCGGTCACGGGGAGAACGGACGAACACCTTACTGACGGCGGCGAGATTCGAACCCCTGTCGCTGGCGCTGGAAATCGTTTACGCTAGCCGCTAAGCTGCTGTGCGGTCCTGTGCTGCTTTGTGACGATAATGGCCGAGTGTTTCAAGTGTTCTGCCGGGTTGGGGGTCCGGGGGTGCGGTGTGTGGCCTTTGTGCGAGGGAGGAGTTGGCCATTTGGGGTCTGTTGATCTTCTTGCTTTCTTTTCCCTGTGTGGGGGGGCTTTGGTGCCGTTGTCGCTGTTTTTTGCGGGAGGGGGAATGGGGGTTTGATGATCTTGTCTGTTTTTGCGGGAGGGGGATGGGGGTTTGATTATCTTGTCGCTGTTTTTTGCGGGAGGGGGATGGGGGTTTGATGATCTTGTCTGTTTTTGCGGGAGGGGGATGGGGGTTTGATGATCTTGTCTGTTTTTGCGGGAGGGGGATGGGGGTTTGATTATCTTGTCGCTGTTTTTTGCGGGAGGGGGATGGGGGTTTGATGATCTTGTCTGTTTTTGCGGGAGGGGGATGGGGGTTTGATTATCTTGTCGCTGTTTTTTGCGGGAGGGGGATGGGGGTTTGATGATCTTGTCTGTTTTTGCGGGAGGGGGATGGGGGTTTGATGATCTTGTCTGTTTTTGCGGGAGGGGGATGGGGGTTTGATGATCTTGTCTGTTTTTGCGGGAGGGGGATGGGGGTTTGATGATCTTGTCTGTTTTTGCGGGAGGGGGATGGGGGTTTGATTATCTTGTCGCTGTTTTTTGCGGGAGGGGGATGGGGGTTTGATGATCTTGTCTGTTTTTGCGGGAGGGGGATGGGGGTTTGATTATCTTGTCGCTGTTTTTTGCGGGAGGGGGATGGGGGTTTGATGATCTTGTCTGTTTTTGCGGGAGGGGGATGGGGGTTTGATGATCTTGTCTGTTTTTGCGGGAGGGGGATGGGGGTTTGATTATCTTGTCGCTGTTTTTTGCGGGAGGGGGATGGGGGTTTGATGATCTTGTCTGTTTTTGCGGGAGGGGGATGGGGGTTTGATGATCTTGTCTGTTTTTGCGGGAGGGGGATGGGGGTTTGATGATCTTGTCTGTTTTTGCGGGAGGGGGATGGGGGTTTGATGATCTTGTCTGTTTTTGCGGGAGGGGGATGGGGGTTTGATTATCTTGTCGCTGTTTTTTGCGGGAGGGGGATGGGGGTTTGATGATCTTGTCTGTTTTTGCGGGAGGGGGATGGGGGTTTGATTATCTTGTCGCTGTTTTTTGCGGGAGGGGGATGGGGGTTTGATGATCTTGTCTGTTTTTGCGGGAGGGGGATGGGGGTTTGATGATCTTGTCTGTTTTTGCGGGAGGGGGATGGGGGTTTGATTATCTTGTCGCTGTTTTTTGCGGGAGGGGGATGGGGGTTTGATGATCTTGTCTGTTTTTGCGGGAGGGGGATGGGGGTTTGATGATCTTGTCTGTTTTTGCGGGAGGGGGATGGGGGTTTGATGATCTTGTCTGTTTTTGCGGGAGGGGGATGGGGGTTTGATGATCTTGTCGCTGTTTTTTTTGCGGGAGGGGGGATTGGGATTTGATGATCTTGTCGCCGTTTTTTGCGCGGGGGGATGGGGGTTTGATGTTCATGACGCTGTTTTTGCGGGAGGGGGATGGGGGTTTGATGATCTTGTCTGTTTTTGCGGGAGGGGGATGGGGGTTTGATTATCTTGTCGCTGTTTTTTGCGGGAGGGGGATGGGGGTTTGATGATCTTGTCTGTTTTTGCGGGAGGGGGATGGGGGTTTGATTATCTTGTCGCTGTTTTTTGCGGGAGGGGGATGGGGGTTTGATGATCTTGTCGCTGTTTTTTTTGCGGGAGGGGGGATTGGGATTTGATGATCTTGTCGCCGTTTTTTGCGGGAGGGGGATGGGGGTTTGATGATCTTGTCTGTTTTGCGGGAGGGGGATGGGGGTTTGATGATCTTGTCTGTTTTTGCGGGAGGGGGATGGGGGTTTGATTATCTTGTCGCTGTTTCTTGCGGGAGGGGGATGGGGGTTTGATGATCTTGTCGCTGTTTTTTTTTGCGGGAGGGGGGATTGGGATTTGATGATCTTGTCGCTGTTTTTTGCGCGGGGGGGTGGGGGTTTGATGTTCATGACGCTGTTTCTTGCGGGTAGGGGCGCTCTTTTCTTTCAACGACACCTGTGTTTTTCCTGGAGAAGATGAATATCAGAGTTGTGTGGTATATGCATACTTTGAGAATAAAATTAATCTTTGATTCGTCTCGTGGACTCCTTCGAGTACTAGTACTGTATTTCCGTCCTTAGATCAGGGGATAGAAGTGGTGTGCAGACCCCAAGCGTGGCCTCGCCATCGCCCCGGACAATTGTGATAAACATTACTATGTCCAAATTCCAAACCTCTTGCAAATTTGATTTTAAAAGTCCTTTCTTCACACAAGAGATTCTGCAGATGTTGGGAATTCCAGAGCAACACACACAAAATGCTGGAAGAACTCCAGCAGGTCAGGCAGTATCAATGGAGAGGAATAACGAGTCGACGTTGCTAGCCGAGGCCCTTCTTCAAGACTGGGAAAGAGGGGAAAGATGCCACAAATGAAAGGTGGGGGGCGGGGGGAGGACAAGCTGGAAGATCATGTTCATAGATTCCCGCGGATAGTTTTCTCCCAGTTTGGCGACGTAATATTTGCCGTCGTTCCCGCACTGGATTTTGTAAACCGCTTTGGTCTTGTTCAATAGTTTAGTTCGTTCTTTTGGTCTTCAAAGTAACGTTGCTGTTCGCTTATATGCGACCAAAATTCGATGTTCTTGGGGCAATCGGAAATAGACCAATTAAGTTTGACAGCAAGGTGGACGTTGGAGGAAAAGTTAATGAAATCGACGAACTCAGTGTGGGTGCAAGAAGCAGCGCCAAAGCACTGTCGAAGTAGACTGACCAAAACGTAGACTGTTTATTCATCTCCATAGATGCTGCCTGGCCCGCTGAATTCCTACTGCATTTTGTGTGTAGAGTGTTGCTTGGGACGGAGTACGGCATAGCCAGGGCCGACATTATTGTGGTGCAACACTGCCACCGGCTGACGGAAATTAGCAGATATAGAAATGAAAAAAAAACTGCGAATTGGAAAACATTAAATAACAATCACCTTCACCTCCCCCACACACACCTTCACCTCCCCCGCGTCCGACACCTTCGCCTCTCCCGCGCCCGACACCATCACCTACCCACACCCAACACCTTCACCTCCCCCACAGCTAACACCTTCACATCCCCCGCACCCAACACCTTCACCTACCCCACACCCAACAGCTTCACCTCCCCAACACCCAACACCTTCACCTCCCCCACACCCAACGCCATCACCTCCCCCGCACCCAACACTTTCCCCTCCGCCGCGCCCAACACTCACCCCACACCTAACACCTTCACATCCCCACACCCAACACCTTCACCTCCGCCGCGCCCAACACCTTCACCTCCCCCGCGTCCAACACCTTCACCTCCCCCGCGTCCAACACCTTCACCTCCCCCACACCCAACACCTTCACCTCCCACACACCTAACACCTTCACCTCCCCACACCCAACACCATCACCTCCCCCGCACCCAACACCTTCACCTCCCCCGCACGCAACAACGTCACCTCCCACACACCCAACACCTTCACCTCCCCCGCGTCCAACACCTTCACCTCCCCCACACCCAACACCTTCACCTCCCACACACCCAACACCTTCACCTCCCACACACCCAACACCTTCACCTCCCCCACATCCAACACCACCTCCCCCACACCCAACGCCATCACCTCCCCACACCCAACACCTTCACCTCCCCCGCACCCAACACCTTCCCCTCCCCCACACTCAACACCTTCACCTCCCACACGCCCAACACCTTCACCTCCCCCACACCCAACACCACCTCCCCCACACCCAACGCCATCACCTCCCCACACCCAACACCTTCCCCTCCGCCGCGCCCAACACCTTCACCTCCCCCACACCCAACACCACCTCCCCCACACCCAACGCCATCACCTCCCCACACCCAACACCTTCCCCTCCGCCGCGCCCAACACCTTCACCTCCCCCGCGTCCGACACCTTCACCTCCCCCACACCGAACACCATCACCTCCCCACACCCAACACCTTCACATCCCCACACCCAACACCATCACCTCCCCACACCCAACACCTTCACATCCCCACACCCAACACCGTCACCTCCCCCGCACCCAACACCTTCACCTTCACCTCCCCACACCCAACACCTACACATCCCCACACCCAACACCATCACCTCCCCACACCCAACACCTTCACATCCCCACACCCAACACCGTCACCTCCCCCTCACCCAACACCTTCACCTCTCCCGCATCCAACACCTTCACCTTCACCTCCCCACATCTAAAAGACCTTCACCTCCCCCACACCCAACACCGTCACCTCCACCACACCCAACACTTTCACATCCCCTCACCCAACTCCTTCACCTCCCCCGCGTCCGACACCTTCACCTCCCCCACACCCAAGACCTTCACCTCCAGCGCACCCAACACCTTCACCTCCCCAGTGTCTTCTTCTGCATACAGCACATTGACCTCCTCATCCAATAAATTCACCTCCTCTTCATCCAACACATTGATCGCCCCGCGTCCGACACATTGACCTCCTCCACACCCAACACATTATCCTGTGCATCTTCCACCTTCTCCAAAGGGATCTCCCCTAAACATATCTTTACCTCCCCTCACTCTCCATTTCCATAGGGATCACCGCCTCTGTGTTTGCCTTGTCCATACGTCCCTCCCCATTAATCCCCACCCCCAGTTTCTTAACCCAGCAAGCGGTCTAAGTGCCCGTACACCTCCTCCCTCAGTCCCTCACCTCCATCCAGGCGAGGTAACACTTCATCTTCGAATCTGCTGGGGTGGTCTATTGTATGCTGTGTTCCCGGTGTTCCCATCATAAATTGGGAGACTGCTTGGTCGAGCATCTCCACACCATCAGCCACAAGTGGGACCTCTTGGTGGTCAGACCTTTTAATCCCTGGACTCCTCTAGTGCAAAGACGAGGCCACCATCATTTTGGAGCAGCAACACCTTATATTCCGCCTGGGAACCCTGGCACGTACATTGGTTTCTCTGCCGCCAACCACCCCACCCCACCCCCGTCAATTCCCCACTGTGACCTTCTAATTCTTCTCACCTGCCTATTATTTCCTTCCCCCCCCCCCCGCCCCCCCCCGCCACCTCGTTCTCCTATGGTCCACTCCTTGCCTATCAGATTCTTTCTTCTCCGGCCCATTACCCCGAGGGTTTCCTCCGGGTGCTCCGGTTTCCTCCCACAAATCAAGCACGTGGTTTAACTGGCCATTGTGAGTTTCCGTTGAGTTAAGGGGATGTGAGAGTGATCGGGTTACAAGGCTAAATGCGGGGTGGGGGGCGCGATATATTGAAAGTCATCCTCTCTGCTGTGAGGGGGCAGAAGTGAGGGAGCACCGCACTGTCAGATTGACTGAAGTGAAACTCACCGCACTGACGAACGGGCAGCAATGAGGGGTCGCCACACTGATTGAGGGTGGGTACCGACAGACTGTCGCAGTGTCTCGGAAGCCACAGTAAGGGATCTCCTCGCCATCCAAAGAGCGGTAGTGAGGGATCTCCACGCTGTCAGGGGGCAGCAGAGAGGGATCTCCTCGCTGTCCAAAGAGCGGCAGTGAGGGATCTCCACGTTGTCAGCGGGCAGCAGTGAGGGATCTCAACACTATTTTTGTGAAGCTGCGGTGAGGGGTCGCTGCACTCTCTGATAGACAGCACTAAGGATTCCCCCTGCTGCCTTTGGGACACCGGTGAGGGATCTTCGCATGGCGGCAGTGAGGGATCTCCACACTACCTGCTTGAGCCGAATCCACGGGAGACGTCGCTGCTTGCTCAGATTCAAATTATTCAAGTTTCGATTTATTTATCAGGATATTACGTCATTCCTTATATTTCCTTAACGCGAATACACTTTAAAGTTCTTTACTTCAGCCAACGAAATCCTCGTGGAAGAGGCGGCGAGAAGTTTGAGAAAAAGACAGACTGACAAGTGGGGTAATGAGGGAGAAGCGGAAGAGAGGGGGAGAACGAATGAGGGAGGAAGAGCCGAGAGAGAGAGACAAAATTAGAGGAAGAGGGCAAGAGAGGGAAAGAGGTAGTGACGGAGTGAGAGACGGAGGAAATAAGAGATTTGGAGTGAAGGTGTGGGAAAGAGAGAGAGGAGAGGAGAGCGTGAGGAACGGGACAGGGAGGGAGAGGGGGAAGTGAGTACATGGGAGAAAGGGTGATGAACAGAGAGCGAATGAGAGGGATAGAGAAGGGGTGAGAGTGACAATGGGGAGAGAGGGAGGAGGGAGACAGAAGGAGAGGGGAGATGGAGGAATTGAGAGAATTGGAGAAAAGGTGAATGGGGAGTGTGGGAGAGGGAGAGACGGGGAAAGAGGCGGAGAGGGAGAGGGGGAGTGAGGAGGTAGATAGAGGAAGAGGGAAGGAGTGAGGGGAGGGGGAGAGGCAGAGGGAAAGGGAGAGTGGGGAGAGAGAGGGATAGAGGGAGCGAAAAGGCGAAGGATTTCATTTTCCAAATCGAAACCTAAAACCCCCATGTTTGCGATAAGACTCCAGGCCGGTGACGAGGGAGGCGAGGACCTCTTCGTCCAAGCGTCTCGGACCCAGGACATCGGTGCAGGGAGCCGCCTCGTCGTCCACGGGTTCGTCCAGGGATCTGTCGAGCAGCACCGCCGCCGCGCCAGCCTCCCGACCCACGGCTGGCCGGGCCAGGATCCACCGCCGGCCCGCGGTCCGGAGCTGCAGGCCCGCTCCCTCGCCACCCGGCGAGGCCGCTCCGGTCTGATCCCGGGGGTAGCACGGTTCCCCGGTGAGCT
Source organism: Mobula hypostoma (assembly GCF_963921235.1). Classification (NCBI taxonomy): domain Eukaryota; kingdom Metazoa; phylum Chordata; class Chondrichthyes; order Myliobatiformes; family Myliobatidae; genus Mobula; species Mobula hypostoma. The sequence continues at coordinate 5,349,205 of NC_086101.1, read as the reverse complement.
CGGGCGAGAAGCGGCGGGGTCGGGCGGAGGACGGGGTGGAAAGCAGGGCGAGGCAGCAGAGCGCCGCGATGGTCGCGGAGGGTGTCGGCAGCGGCCGCATCTCCATCTGAAAGGTGCAGGGAGAAAGGTTCACAGGGAGACCCCGGGACCTGACACAGACGGAGAGAACACCGCCAGACCTCGCCAACATCCCGGCAAACGGAAATAACCTCCCCTTAGAATCGCGCAATTATACCCCAACCTCTTAACTCATCCAAGGATCTATACACTAACCCTCTCGCAGCCTTCAGTTAGATCCCACTCTGTGCCCTACCCCTGGAGTCTGTCATTTTCTCTGCGGCCATCAAACTTCTAGATGAGATCCCAACCTGTCACCCATTCCCATCCGCAAGACCAGAAGACAGAGGAGCAGAATTAAGACGAATGCTCTGGTTAAATTAATGTTTCCACGTCCCCGTTCCAAATTGTCGTCACTCTGTCTCAGGCCTAGACTTCAACTCCACTTACCAGGTTGTGTGCGGGATCTTTGGAACACGATAACTTCTCCGGATCTTCTGCCACCTTCTGCCCTGCCCCGATGCGTTTCCTACTTATATACCGCCAGGTGGATATTTAGTTGCATCCCAGGGATCTCCTGCAGAGACGTCAGGAATGTCCCGGCAATTTGAACCCTTACTGAATGAACATTCTTTCCACTGGGATACCTGACTACTCCCGACACAGCAGTCATTATAATTAGCTTTAAATGAAGACAACTGACTCACCCTTTCTGTCAATAGTGAATCATTTGGTAATCATGGAACATTGCATCACTTCATCACAGTGCAGTCCCTTCGGCCCCTTAATATCAATCTAACCCTTCCCTCCTACATAGCTCCGTTTTCCTTCCGTCCATGTGCCTAACTGTCTTAAATGTGCCCAATGTACGTGGCAACGCGTTCCACGCACTTACCACTCTCTGTTAAAAAATCAACTACCTCCGTCATCTCCATATACTTTCCTCCGACCACGTTACAATTATGGCCCCACGCATTGGACATTTCCGCCCTGGCGATAAATCTCCTGCTGTCCACTCGAAACATGCCTCTTATCATCTTGTACACCCGTCTGGGATGAAGGAGTGGAGATACGTCTCCACCAAAGCAGATGTGAGGCTATTTCTCCGTCCACTGGCCTGCAGGTCGCCCTTGGGCCGGGTGTAAGCCCCGATCAGGGTCATGTGAAGCTATGGGAGCAGGTGGTGGATGTTCGTATGAGCATCTGATGCGTATCACAAGGCCTGGTTATGCAACCAGGCAGACATGCCCCACAAGAGTATTGATAATGGCCGGGGTCATCAGCCTTGTAAAGACACTGCCCAGAAGAAAGCAATGGAAAATTTGCCAAAAACAATCACCGCCCACGTGATAATGATGATCGAGTCACCTTTGAACCTTCTAAGAAACGATGGCACACGTGCTGAAAGCTGCGGGTGTAATTGGTGCATTTCTGTATGACCAGGTTTGTAGGCAGGGGAGAGCAGACAGGTTTCTGGGAGTGGGGAGAAGGTAGTTCCCTGATAGGTCACAGAGTAAGGAGCACTGGTGGCAAGACCAGCATTTTCTACACATTCCTATCAGCCCTCAGATGGATCGGGTGAATCCGCGAGAATGGTGGACATGGGAGACGCAGGACCGAGTGAGCGCTGTATCGTGGGAAGGGCAGTACCGAGGGACCCCTGCACCCTGAGAGGGGCAGTACCGAGGGACCCCTGCACCCTGAGAGGGGCAGTACCGAGGGACCCCTGCACCCTGGGAGGAGCAGTACCGAGGGACCCCTGCACCCTGGGAGGAGCAGTACCGAGGCAGCCCTGCACCCTGGGAGGGACAGTGCTGAAGGAGTGCCGCTTTGTGGAGGGGCAGTACCGAGGCAGCCCTGCACCCTGGGAGGGGCAGTACCAAGGCAGCCCTGCACCCTGAGAGGGGCAGTACCGACGAACCCCTGCACCCTGAGAGGGGCAGTACCGAGGGAGCCCTGCACCCTGGGAGGGGCAGTGCTGAAGGAGTGCTGCTTTGTGGAGGGGCAGTACCGTGGAGCTGTTACACAGTAGGGACCGGCCATATTGAGCGAGCTTCACACTGTCGGGTGGGGTGGGGGGGCGGTGAGCGGTACTGAGGGAGTGTCTCACTTTTGGGGGCTGTACGGTACCATGGATCGACACACTGTGGGGGCGGAGGGTGTCCACAATATCGTGAAAAGGGAGGGGGTGAGCCACCAGAAGTCGTGGTGCCAGCGACATAGGTAGAAAAAGGGAGGAGCTCCTGAAAGCAGAATACAGAAGGTTAGGAAGGAAGCTGAGAAGCAGGACCTCAAGGGTAGTCATCTCAGGATTGCTGCCTGTGCCATGCGACAGTGAGGATGGGAATCGACTGGGGTGGCAGATAAATGCCGCTGAAGAAATAGAACAGGGGTCAGGGATTGAGATTTCGGATATTTGGGAATTCTTCTGGGGCAGATGTGACCTGCACAAAAGGGATGGGTTGTACTTGAATCCGAGGGGGACAAATATCCTTGCGAGCAGGTTTGCGAGAGATTTAAACTAATACGGCAGGGGGGTGGGAACGAGTATGACAGAGCTGAGGATGAGCCAGCAGGTTAACGAGTAGATGACGAATGTAACATGAATGTAAAGGACAAGCTAATGATTGGGTATAAATGCAGACAGCGCAAAGAGTTAAATTGTACCGTAGAGGCAGAATTCAAAAGGTCAAAGAATGCAGGACTGAAGGTGCTGTATTTAAATACGCTTATTAGGAATAAGGTGGACGAACTCGTCGCGCAATTAAAGATTGGTCGGCATGAAGTTGTGGGCATCACTGAGTCGTGGCGAAAGAAGGCCATACTTGGGAGCTTAACATCAAAGGACATACTTTTTATCGAAAGGACAGGCAGGAAGGCACAGGCGGAGGTGTGGCTCTGTTGGTAAGAGATGGAATTACATCTTTAGAAAGAGGTGACATAGGGCCAGAGAATGGTGAATCTTTGTGAGTGGATTTAAGAAACTGCAAGGGAAAAAAAGCCATTATAGGAATCACATATAGGCCTCCAAATAGTAGCCAAGGAGTAGAGCTGAGATTGCAAAGGGGGCTGAAAAGGGCATGCAGTTAGGGTAATGACACAATTGTAATATAGAAACATGGAAACATAGAAAATAGGTGCAGGAGTAGGCCATTCGTCCCTTCGACCCTGCACCGCCATTTATTATGATCATGGCTGATCATCCAACTCAGAACCCCGCCCCAACCTTCCCTCCATACCCCCTGATCCCTGTAGCCACAAGGGCCATATCTAACTCCCTCTTAAATATAGCCAATAAACTGGCCTCAACTGTTTCCTGTGGCAGAGAATTCCACAGATTCACCACTCTCTGTGTGAAGAAGTTTTTCCTAATCTTGGTCCTAAAAGGCTTCCCCTTTATCCTCAAACTGTGACCCCTTGTTCTGGACTTCCCCAACATCGGGAACAATCTTCCTGCATCTAGCCTGTCCAATCCCTTTAGGATTTTATACGTTTCAATCAGATGCCCCCTCAATCTTCTAAATTCCAATGAGTACAAGCCTAGTTCATCCAGTCTTTCTTCATATGAAAGTCCTGCCATCCCAGGAATCAATCTGGTGAACCTTCTTTGTACTCCCTGTATGGCAAGGATGTCTTTCCTCAGATTAGGGGACCAAAACTGCACACAATACTCCAGGTGTGGTCTCACCAAGGCCTTGTACAACTGCAGTAGTACCTCCCTGCTCCTGTACTCGAATCCTCTCGCTATAAATGCCAGCATACCATTCGCCTTTTTCACCGCCTGCTGTACCTGCATGCCCACTTTCAGTGACTGGTGTATAATGACACCCAGGTCTCGTTGCACCTCCCCTTTTCCTAATCGGCCACCATTCAGATAATAATCTGTTTTCTTATTTTTGCCACCAAAGTGGATAACTTCACATTTATCCACATTAAATTGCATCTGCCATGAATTTTCCCACTCACCCAACCTATCCAAGTCACTCTGCATCCTCTTAACATCCTCCTCACAGCTAACACTGCCACCCAGCTTCGTGTCATCCGCAAATTTGGAGATGCTGCATTTAATTCCCTCATCCAAGTCATTAATATATATTGTAAACAACTGGGGTCCAGCACTGAGCCTTGCGGTACCCCACTAGTCACCACCTGCCATTCTGAAAAGGTCCCATTTATTCCCACTCTTTGCTTCCTGTCTGCTAACCAATTCTCCATCCACATCAATACCTTACCCCCAATACCGTGTGCTTTAAGTTTGCACACTAATCTCCTGTGTGGGACCTTGTCAAAAGCCTTTTGAAAATCCAAATATACCACATCCACTGGTTCTCCCCTATCCACTCTACTAGTTACATCCTCAAAAAATTCTATGAGATTCGTCAGACATGATTTTCCTTTCACAAATCCATGCTGACTTTGTCTGATCATTTCACTGCTTTCCAAATGTGCTGTTATCACATCTTTGATAACTGACTCCAGCAGTTTCCCCACCACCGATGTTAGGCTAACTGGTCTATAATTCCCCGGTTTCTCTCTCCCTCCTTTTTTAAAAAGTGAGGTTACATTAGCCACCCTCCAATCCTCAGGAACTAGTCCAGAATCTAACGAGTTTTGAAAAATTATCACTAATGCATCCACTATTTCTTGGGCTACTTCCTTAAGCACTCTAGGATGCAGACCATCTGGCCCTGGGGATTTATCTGCCTTCAATCCCTTCAATTTACCTAACACCACTTCCCTACTAACATGTATTTCGCTCAGTTCCTCCATCTCACTGGACCCTCTGTCCCCTACTATTTCTGGAAGATTATTTATGTCCTCCTTAGTGAAGACAGAACCAAAGTAATTATTCAATTGGTCTGCCATGTCCTTGCTCCCCATAATCAATTCACCTGTTTCTGTCTGTAGGGGACCTACATTTGTCTTTACCAGTCTTTTCCTTTTTACACATCTATAAAAGCTTTTACAGTCAGTTTTTATGTTCCCTGCCAGTTTTCTCTCATAATCTTTTTTCCCCTTCCTAATTAAGCCCTTTGTCCTCCTCTGCTGAACTCTGAATTTCTCCCAGTCCTCAGATGAGCCACTTTTTCTGGCTAATTTGTATGCTTCTTCTTTGGAATTGATACTATCCCTAATTTCTCTTGTCAGCCACGGGTGCACTACCTTCCTTGATTTATTCTTTTGCCAAACTGGGATGAACAATTGTTGTAGTTCATCCATGCAACCTTTAAATGCTTGCCATTGCATATCCACCGTCAATCCTTTAAGTGTCATTTGCCAGTCTATCTTAGCTAATTCACGTCTCATACCTTCAAAGTTACCCTCTTTAAGTTCAGAACCTTTGTTTCTGAATTAACTATGTCACTCTCCATCTTAATGAAGAATTCCACCATATTATGGTCACTCTTACCCAAGGGGCCTCTCACGACAAAATTGCTAATTAACCCTTCCTCATTGCTCAAAACCCAGTCCAGAATAGCCAGCTCTCTAGTCGGTTCCTCGACATGTTGGTTCAAAAAACCATCCCGCATACATTCCAAGAAATCCTCTTCCTCAGCACCTTTACCAATTTGGTTCACCCAATCTACATGTAGATTGAAGTCACCCATTATAACTGCTGTTCCTTTATTGCACACATTTCTAATTTCCTGTTTAATACCATCTCCGACCTCACTACTACTGTTAAGTGGCCTGTACACAACTCCCACCAGCGTCTTCTGCCCCTTAGTGTTACGCAGCTCTACCCATATCGATTCCACATCTTCCCGGCTTATGTCCTTCCTTTCTATTGCGTTAATCTCTTCTTTAACCAGCAACGCCACCCCACCTCCCCTTCCTTCAAGTCTATCCCTCCTGAATATTGAATATCCCTGAACGTTGAGCTCCCATCCTTGGTCACCCTGGAACCATGTCTCTGTGATCCCAACTATATCATAATCATTAATAACAATCTGCACTTTCAATTCATCCACCTTATTACGAATGCTCCTTGCATTGACACACAAAGCCTTCAGGTGCGCTTTTACAACTCTCTTAGCCCTTATACAATTATGTTGAAAAGTGGCCCTTTTTAATGGGGGACTTCAATATAGAAACATAGAAACATAGAAAATAGGTGCAGGAGTAGGCCATTCGGCCCTTCGAGCCTGCACCGCCATTTATTATGATCATGGCTGATCATCCAACTCAGAACCCAGCCTTCCCTCCATACCCCATGACCCCTGTAGCCACAAGGGCCATATCTAACTTCCTTTTAAACATAGCTAATGAACTGGCCTCAACAGTTTGCTGTGGCAGAGAATTCCACAGATTCACCACTCTCTGTGTGAAGAAGTTTTTCCTAATCTCGGTCCTAAAAGGCTTCCCCTTTATCCTCAAACTGTGACCCCTCGTTCTGGACCTCCCCAACATCGGGAACAATCTTCCCGCATCTAGCCTGTCCAATCCCTTTAGGATCTTATACGTTTCAATCAGATCCCCTCTCAATCTTCTAAATTCCAACGAGTACAAGCCCAGTTCATCCAGTCTTTCTTCATATGAAAGACCTGCCATCCCAGGAATCAATCTGGTGAACCTTCTTTGTACTCCCTCTATGGCAAAGATGTCTTTCCTCAGATTAGGGGACCAAAACTGCACACAATACTCCAGGTGTGGTCTCACCAAGGCCTTGTACAACTGCAGTAGTACCTCCCTGCTCCTGTACTCGAATCCTCTCGCTATAAATGCCAGCATACCGTTCGCCTTTTTCACCGCCTGCTGTACCTGCATGCCCACTTTCAATGACTGGTGTATAATGACACCCAGGTCTCGTTGCACCTCCCCTTTTCTTAATCGGCCACCATTCAGATAATAATCTGTTTTCCTATTTTTGCCACCAAAGTGGATAACTTCACATTTATCCACATTAAATTGCATCTGCCATGAGTTTGCCCACTCACCCAACCTATCCAAGTCACCCTGCATCCTCTTAGCATCCTCCTCACTGCTAACACTGCCACCCAGCTTCGTGTCATCCGCAAACTTGGAGATGCTGCATTTAATTCCCTCATCCAAGTCATTAATATATATTGTAAACAACTGGGGTCCCAGCACTGAGCCTTGCGGTACCCCACTAGTCACCGCCTGCCATTCTGAAAAGGTCCCGTTTATTCCCACTCTTTGCTTCCTGTCTGCTAACCAATTCTCCACCCACACCAATACCTTACCCCCAATACCGTGTGCTTTAAGTTTGCACACTAATCTCTTGTGTGGGACCTTGTCAAAAGCCTTTTGAAAATCCAGATATACCACATCCACTGGTTCTCCCCTATCCACTCTACTAGTTACATCCTCAAAAAATTCTATGAGATTCGTCAGACATGATTTTCCTTTCACAAATCCATGCTGACTTTGTCCAATCATTTCACCGCTTTCCAAATGTGCTGTTATCACATCCTTGATAACTGACTCCAGCAGTTTCCCCACCACCGACGTTAGGCTAACCGGCCTATAATTCCCCGGTTTCTCTCTCCCTCCTTTTTTAAAAAGTGGGGTTACATTAGCCACCCTCCAATCCTCAGGAACTAGTCCAGAATCTAACGAGTTTTGAAAAATTATCA